>NC_072046.1:2378604-2456104 GCF_027791375.1 Indicator indicator
GGGAGCAGAGCCCAACCCCCACCTCACTGCAGCCTCCTTTCAGGGAGCTGTAGAGAGCAATGAGGTCTCCCTCAGCCTTCTCTTCTCCAGGCTGCACACTCCCAGCTCCCTCAGCTGTTTCTCACCAGCCCTGCTCTCTAAACCCTTCCCCAGCTTTGTTTCCCTTCTCTGGACCTGCTCCAGCATCTGAATGTCCTTCTTGGAGTGAGGAGCCCAAAAACTAAACTCAGGATTCAAGGTGCAGCCTCACCACTGCCCATTCCATGAATCTATGAGCTCTATGCCTTGGAAATGACCAGAAACCAAATTCCAAGTGAATAGACCCCAAAATGTGTTATTAAAAAATCCCCTGAACCCTCATGATCTAGTCTGAGGTGTCCCTACCCATGGCAGGGGGGTTGGAACTGGATGATCCTTGAGGTCCCTTCTGACCCTGGCAATTCTGTGATCTTTCAGGCAGTGTCCTGACTGATGGCCAGGGCTGGCCCAAGACTTAGGAACCTGTTTATGCCTGACACTAAACACAACCAACCCCAACTCTTCCTACCATAACCCAGTCCTTGTCTCTGGGTACTTATCTCTCATTTACTTCTGAGATATCTGAGTGTGTATTCACTCCTCAGGCTCTGACCACCAGGTGGTAATTGCCCTTTAGAGCCTGAGGAACAAGTTTGCTAGCTACAGCCTCCTCCAATTTGAAATCCCCAGCTGGGGAAAGGAGCTGAAATCAATGAGAAACAATTTGCTGTTCCTGCAGTGAAGCTCTGACAAGTCATATGCTTGGGCAGATGCCTGGTGCCAGCTCCTGTAAGTCTGTGTTTGAAGGCTGGGGAAGAAATTGCACTGTCTGTCATTGTCAGCATTATCAAAAGCAGACACCAACCAAAACACATTTGAGGATGTTCGACAGGTAATTCTTTGGAGCAAGGAAGGAAGGGGGATAAAAGTGGATCCTGGAGCAGAAGAGCCAACACAATACATCATTGCTGACATTAATGTTGCCTTATCTTCAAGGTGTTGGACCTACCAGGGAGCCATCAGCTCCTGGGCACTAAATCTGAAGGATTGATTAGAACTGGGGAAGAAAAAAGCAACACCAAGAACAATAAAAAAAAAAAAACAAACCCAACCAACATCAGAATCACAGAATGTACCTGGTTGGAAGAGACCTCCAAGCTCATCCAGTCCAACCTTCAACCCAGCACTAAGTCATGTTCCTAAGCACCAGCTCCACATGGTGCTCGAACACCCCCAGGGATGGTGACTCCACCACTGCCCTGGGCAGACCATTCCAGTGTTTCAGAACCCTCTCTGTGAAGAAATATTTCCTAGCATCCAGCCTGAACCTCCCCTGGTGCAGCTTGGAGCCATTTCTTCTGGTCCTGTCTCTTGCCACCAAGGAGAAGAGGCTGAGCCCCTCCTTGCTCCAACCTCCCTTCAGCCTGAGGGATGCTTTGTGGAAGGAGTGGAGTGAAATCTGCGGTTCCAGTTCTGTGTGGTGGGGGAAATGCAGAACTGGGAGGGCAAAGGGAGCTTCCCATAGCTATTTCACCACTTGAAATGTGAGATTCAAGTGAGAGATGTTGGTGTTTGCTGCTGTGGGAGCACACAGTTACTCCCAGTAGCCTTCTGACAGCTGCAGGGGCAAGTGATGGATGGATTGCTGCACCATGGCCAGGAAGCAGTAAGACACAAGCAGAATTGTTGGTGGGATGCTGATCTCTGATTAAGACAGCAACTTCTCTTCTGAAAGGAGGTTGGAGACAGGCTGGACACCCCTCTGGAGGTGTTCAAGGCCAGGTTGGATGAGACTTTGAGCAACCTGGGCTGGTGGGAGGTGTCCCTGCCCATGGCAAGGGGGTTGGAACTGGATGAGCTTTAATGTTCCAACCAAGTCTAGTTGAGAGGTGTCTGTGGCCATGTCAAGGAGGTTGGAGTAGATGATCTCTGAAGTCCCTTCCAACCTGAGCCATTCTATGATTTTTAACCCAGGTGGATGGCTCAGGGCATTTTCACAAGCTGGATGTGTGACCATGGGCCTGCATTGAAATGAAATGGAAGGAACAATGATGGAGGCTCATTTATCATGATGAAGAATTGAAATGAAACATTTCAGTCCACCTGCCCAAAGCACCATTCCACAAATGAAATCAAACACTTCTGCACTGGGATGATTGACTGGCTTGGGCTGCAAACAAAAGGCTTCCAGCTCTCCCAGCAAAGTGTTTTCCTTCCTCTTAATAAGAAAAAGACATTGAAGTGCTGGAGTGGGTCCAGAGAAGGGCAGTGAAGGGTCTGCTGAGGAGCAGCTGAGGGAATTGAGGTTGCTTAGTCTGGAGAAGAGGAGGCTGAGGGGAGAGCTCTCTACAGCTCCCTGACAGGAGACTTCAGTGAGGTTGGTCTCTTCTCCCAAGTAGCAAGTGACAGGATGAGAGGAAATGGCCTCAAGTTACAGCAGGGGATGTTCAGGTTGGATATTAGAGGAAAATTCTTCACTGAAAGGGTTCTCAAAGACTGGCACAGGCTGCCCAGGAAGGTGGGTGGGTTCCCATCCCTGGAGATGTGGTGCTAAGGGGCATGATTTGGCAGCAGCCTTGGTAGAGTTAGAGACTGGTTCGACTTGGTGATCTCAGAGGTCTCTTCCAACAAAAATGATTCTGTGATTCTATGCACATAGAGGGGTTCTGGGCTGGTTCTTCCCTCTGTGCTGGATCTGAGCAGTGCTGAGCCATTTTTATTCCCTTTGCTGTTGCATCAGTGCATGGAGGAAATTCTGCTCTGAACTCTGTCTGCCTCAGAGAGAGCTGAGGGTGGATGGAGAGACTGAGTCAGTCTTAATGTATGTGCAGCTGGACCAGTTAGAAAGGGAGTTTGTCTTTATGTGAAGGAAGGATGAGGTTGTAAGAGGACTCTTGTGACACTGAAATCTTCTGCTGTGGTGGGAGGACTTTGGTCTCATCACTGAAGAGTGCTGCACTGGGGGAGAGCAGTCTCATATGGAGGTGCTGGTGGAGAGGTGAAACAGATGTGGCAGGATACAAGGAGCAGGATAACAAAAATGATTCTGTGACTCTAAAAATCTATTTTGTTACGGATTCAGATCTGTCTCTACCTGTTCCCATTGTAGCTTCAAACAAGCAGGAGGAGAGCAGCTCTTTGGACAGGCTGACACATCCACATTTTCCTTCTTTTTCTCCCATGGGCTCTGGAGAAAACAGCCCCAGGCCTCTTTCCTTCCAGGAAGGATTGAGGTGTGACAGAGCAGCACTTGCTGCAGGACAGGGGGCAGTGAGCAGAGGCTCCTGGGTGGAGCTGCAGCACTTGCTGAGCTCTCACACCTCTCAGCAGTCTCCTTGCCAGTGAGGAGCACAAAGGGTGCTGAACAGCCTTATTGTTACTGTCACTTCACTCCTCTGCCTCATCATTACTGGACCACTGAGAGGTTAAAATATTAACCAGGACATTGATGAATTTGAGGCTGAATTCTTCTAATTCATTCCTGGCTGAGTTCCTACTATGCATCCATAACCCCACTCCAGTTAATTCAGAGAATTTATGGCTTTAGCCCTGTCAGCTGCTTTGATAAGTCTCTATTGGTTCCTCATTAAGGGGATATTTTTTTTCCCCTTTTCTGGAGCCTATTACCTAGGTAGGGTTGGGTTCTTTTAATAGGGAGCAAAATATATATCAAGAGAACAAAAAGAAAGAGGCCTTCCTGCCTTCCTCTGGACTTTTGTCAGCATCAGTGTCGGGTGAGCCAGGGAAACCTCCTGCAATGATAAAGTGACTTCAGACCAGCACCTGGACATGTGGCTGCATGGCACTGAGGGCTGGCAGGCAACATTTGCAGGGTCACCTACACTGCTTCTGAGAGCTTGAGCTGCTTCATCTGGAAAAGCCTTGTTGCTTTTAATCTCCTCATCCTCCTCTGCTCAGGATGTGACCTGCAGCTCTGTGTCAGAGGCTCTCTGCTGCTGGTTTTGGAAGAACTCTGCCTTTAGCTCTTCTCTCTGTTGAATGTGGCTTTACAGATGGCTTTACTTTGTGACTTTGCATCCAGCCAGCTATCTATCTATCTATCTATCTATCTATCTATCCATCTATCTATCTATCTATCTATCTATCTATCTATCTATCTATCTATCTATCTATCTATCTATCTATCTATCTATCTATCTATCTATCTATCTATCTATCTATCTATCTATCCATCTATCTATCTATCTATCTATCTATCTATCTATCTATCTATCCATCCATCTATCCATCCAGCTATGTATCTATCTATCTATGTATCTATCCATCTATCCATCTATCTATGTATCTATGTATCTATCTATCTATCTATCTATCTATCTATCTATCTATCTATCTATCTATCTATCTATCTATCTATCTATCTATCTATCTATGTATCTATCCATCTATCTATCTATCTATCTATCTATCTATCTATCCAGCTATCTATCCATCTATCCATCTATCTATCCATCCAGCTATCTATCTATCTATCTATCTATCTATCTATCTATCTATCTATCTATCTATCTATCTATCCATCTATCTATCCATCTATCTATCTATCTATCTATCTATCTATCTATCTATCTATCTATCTATCTATCTATCTATCCATCCATCTATCCATCCAGCTATGTATCTATCTATCTATCTATCCATCCATCTATCCATCCATCTATGTATCTATCCATCTATCCATCCATCCATCCATCCATCCATCCATTATATCCATCTATATATCCATCTCTCTATCTCCATCTCTATCCCTGCTCCTGGTGAGCAGCTCTGGGGGTGGTTCATTTTCATCTACTAGGTACAGACTCCCTCCTCCCCAAATACTTCACCATGAAGGTGCTGGAGTACTGCAACAGCTTGTCCGGAGAAGTTGTGGCTCCAAGAAGCCCAGACTCAAATTCTGGAAGTGTTAATAGTGAGGCTGGATGAGGCCTTGGGCAGCATGATCCAGTAGGAGGGGTCCCTGCCCATGGCAGAGGGCTTGGCATGAGATGACCTATAAGGTCCCTTCCAACCTAGACCATTCTGTGGTTCTATGAAATTCTACACAGTACAGTACCACAGTGCATTAGAGGTTGGAAGGGACCTCCAGAGATCATCAGGTCCAACCCTCCTGCCAGAGCAGGAGCACCCAGGGGAATCTGCACAGGAATGCATCCAGGTGGGGTTGGAAAGTCTCCAGAGAAGGAGACTCCACAACTCCCCTGGGCAGCCTGCTCCAGGGCTCTGTCACCCTCACTGTAAAGTTTCTCCTCATGTCAAGCTGAAACCTTCTCTGTCCAAGTTTGAACCTATTGTTCCTTGGCTTATCACTGTGCACCACCCAACAGAGCCTGGGGGCCTCAAGGCCACATCCAACCTGGCCTTGAACACCTCCAGGGAGGGGACATCCACGACTTCCCTCCTTGTACCTCTTGCCTTCCTTACTGAAGGAGGCTGGCTGCTGTCACCAGGCAGTTACTGCTGCTTACCAGGCTTGAGCAGACTGATCTCTTCCACTTGAGCAGACATGGTCTGTCCCCAGTCCTCCCCTCCCTCAGTGAGGGGCTGGGAGCTGCTGCAACACAGCCCAGAGCAGAGAGCTCTGCAGTCACTCCTGGAGATCAATGGCTGCAGGATGGAATTAACTTGGTCCCACCTGACAGAGACAAAGAAAGCAACAGAAAGGATGGAAAGACAAATCCAATCAGCTTGTCTGTCTGCCTTCCTTCCTGGAAAGCTGCATCCCCCCACTGCAGCAGTGGGAAGGGAGGTGGGCAAGAGCTGTCTGCCAGCAGAAGGTACTTTCAAGAGCTTTCAGGCTGCTCAGGATTATTGATTGGGTCATCCAAATGAGAAATGGTGTTCTGATTTCTGTCAAAACAAAAGGGTTCTCTTTATTTTTGCCTCCAGTTGTTTATTGATGCTCCTCCTTCCCTCCAGTGGCTCCCATGCAGGTGGAAAAGAATGGGGAATTTAGTGGTGGCTGGGTGAATGATCAATTCTGAGCTCCTTCAGAAGTTGGAAATCAAAGTTTTGGAGGGGAAAGGGAGGCAAAATTTCTCTCCCTTCAAAGTGCATGGCTGACAAAATGCCACCTTTTTCCTCCCAGCTTACTCTGGTCCTGTAAGGTGGAGGGGAAAGGGAGGAAAAATTTCACTCCCTTCAAAGTGCATGGCTGGAAAAAATTCATCTTTTCCCTCCCAGCTTACTATGGTCCTGTAAGCTGGTGGAGAAAGGGAGGCAAAATTTCTCTCCCTTCAAAGTGCATGGCTGGAAAAAGTCCACCTTTTCCCTCCCAGCTTACTCTGGTCCCGTAAGCTGGTGGAGAAAGGGAGGAAAAATTTCACTCCCTTCAAAGTGCATGGCTGAAAAAAATCCACCTTTTCCCTCCCAGCTTACTCTGGTCCTGTAAGCTGGAGGGGAAAGGGAGGCAAAGTTTCACTCCTTTCAAAGCGCATGGCTGAAAAAAATCCACCTTTTTCCTCTGGTCCTGTAAGCTGGTGGGGGAAAAAGGAAAAAAAAAAAACCCAAACCAACAAACCACAACCCCTCTCTTTTGTCTGTGCAGAAGAATGACATGGGACAAAGCAAAGCCCTTGGCTCTAATTAGTGCTGCTGCAAGGGAAAACCCAACACAATGGAGAGGCACTGCTGGACCTGCTCCCTGTTCCATTTCACAGGCAAAGCAACTCCTCCTGGCTCAGTGTAGCACAGAGGGTGGACCAGGGCTGTTCCCAGGCTGTAATAAGCAACAGCAGCTTCTGTTTCCTTTCTACCTTGAAGCACTCTCAGGGTCTCTGCTCCCTCCCAGTCCTGTAATAGGTAACCTGAATGCTGTGCTGGAAACCTTCAAGGGAAATAGCAGTTATGTATCATGATAGCACAAGTTAAAGTGATCATTAAGCAGCAGGAGTTACTATTTGAAATCTATATCTTCACTAACCAGACCATTCTGTTTCACCCCAGGTGAAATCCACCCCTGAGAAGAACAAGGCCAAAGCATAATTTAAGCTCCACTAAACCCTTGAAAGGAAAGGGGGAAAAAAAAAAAAAAAAAGAAAAAAAAAACCTTCACCAATTCTGAGCACATCAATTTTTTTTTTTTATTTTTTTGTTGTTTTAACATGGAACATACAACCCTAAGAAATTGTAACAGGGCTCACATCAGTACCAATACCCTCTAATGTTAAATCCTGGGTGGTAGATCTCTCCTGATAGCAAGCTTGAAAAAGTCTTGTGAACAGAAGGAGAACGGAACAGCAAAGAAATGCTGAAGTATTAAAGTAGGAAGAACACTAAAGTCTTGGTTCCACAGAATCACAGAACGCAGCTGGGGGGAAGAGACCTCCAAGCTCATCCAGTCCAACCTTTTACCCAGGACTGAAGGGTCAGCACTAGACCATGGTCCCTAAATGTCAGGTCCACAGCTGCTTGAATAGCCCCAGGGATGTTGATTCCAGCACTGCCCTGGGCAGACCATTCCAATGTTTGAGAGCCCTTTCAGTGAAGAAATATTTCCTAACCTGCAGCCTGAACCTCCTCTGGTGCAGCTTGGAACCATTTCCTCTGGTCCTGTTGCTTGGCACCAAGAAGAAGAGGCTGAGCCCCTCCTAGCTCCAACCTCCCTTCCTGGAGTTGTAGACAGCTGTCATAGCTGAGAAGCACTTTGAAAGGAGACCAGTTTAGGTTGGACATTAGGAGAAACTTCACTGAAAGAGTTCTCAACCACTGGACCAGGCTGCCCAGGGAGGTGGTTGAATCCCCATCCCTGGAGGTGCATACAAGGGGCAGAGATGTGGTGCTGAGGGACATGGTTTAGCACCAGGCTTGGTGCAGTTAGAGAATGGTTGACTTGCTGATAGGATAAGGAAAACAATGGGTTCAAACTAGAGCATAGAAGATTTCACCTCAACATGAGGAGAAACTTCTTTCCAGTGAGGGTGACAGAGCCCTGGAGCAGGCTGCCCAGGGGGGTTGTGGATCTCCTTCTCTGGAGACTTTCCAACCCCACCTGGATGCATTCCTGTGCAGACTCCCCTAAGTGATGCTGCTCTGGCAGGGGGTTGGACCTGATGATCTCTGGAGGTCCCTTCCAACCTCTGATATACTGTGAGGCTGTGAGATTGATTTTAGAGGTCTTTTCCAGCCAAAATGATTCCATGATTCTCTGCCTATCCCTGTTTTAGAGCTAAGCAGCAGAAGAGCAGAAGGCTGTCCCAAAGCCCCATGGCAAGTCCACAGCCACTGTTCCAGTCCCCAGGCAATACAGCACCCACAATCCTTCCAAACTCCTGGAGCAGGTCAGGACTTGGGGGCAGGCTTCCACATCTCCATTTTTCCACACAGAGAGAGTGGAGGAAATTATCACCAGAGGCACCTCTCCATTGTCTCCTTCTCTGTGGCCAGGGAGATAGAACCATAGAATTGTCAGGCTTGGAAAGGACCTCAAGGATCATCCAGTTCCGACCCCCCTGCCATGGGCAGGGACACCTCACACCACAGCAGGTTGCTCACAGCCACATCCAGCCTGGCTGCAAAAACCTCCAGGGATGAGGCTTCCACCACCTCCCTGGGCAACCTGTGCCAGTCTCTCACCACCCTCCTGGGGAAGAATTTCTTTATAACACCCAATCTGAATCTCCCCACTTCTAGTTTTGCTCCATTCCCCCCAGTCCTATCACTCCCTGACACCCTAAAAAGTCCCTCCCCAGCTTTCTTGGAGCCCCCTTCTGATCCTGGAAGGCCACAATGAGGACTCCTCAGAACTTTCTCTTCCCCAGACTGAACAACCCCAACTCCAATCTGAATCTCTCCACTTCTAGTTTTACTCCATCTTGCTCAGATGATCTCAAAGAGCATTTAATGAGCTCCTCCATCTCGTTTGAAAAGGGAAGGATGATGGGGCTCTGAATTATGAATCCATAGGAGTTTATCAAAGGGAGCTGCTTGCCAGAGGACAGGAGCCAGAGGCATATGTAAATCTCAGGAAACATTGTGACAGACAAACAGCCCAAATCCTGGGACTTGGACAAGCTCAGCTTGTGAGTATGAGTCGAATAGGAGCTGGGATGGAAGAGTGTGGGAGGCTGGAGATGCTTTGCCAGCTGACTTCACTCACTGTCTCTGTCTGAAGCCTCCCTGGCCTGGGTTTGGAGTGGGAGTCTAATTCAGATCCTCTGAACCTTCATCTGGGGGAGTCCATCTCTCATTAGTGACTGCAGGAGGAATCTGGGGAAATTAACCCCTTGTTTTCTGCCCTGGTTTCAGAGGGGATAAGCAGCAGCTCCCCAAGAGGCCAAGGTGGTGGTTTTCCAGGCAGCAGCTTTGTGCCTGTGTAGACTTCTCTGCTATGAGGACAGGCTGAAGGAGCTGGGGTGGTTCAGCCTGGAGAAGAGAAGACTCTTGGGGGACTTTAGAGCTTCATCCCAGAAGCTGAAGGCATCCTACAGGAAGGCTGGAGAGGGGCTTTTCAGGAGGGTGTCTAGAGACAGGGCAAGAGGGAATGGTTCGAAGCTGAAGGAGAGCAGGGAAGTTCTTCAGTATGAGGGTAGTGAGATTCTGGAATAGGTTGCCCAGGGAAGCTGTGGCTGCCTCCTCCCTAGAGGTGTTCAAGGCCAGGTTGGATGAAGCCTTGAGCAGCTGAGTCTGGTTGAGAGGTGTCCCTGCCCGTGGCAAGGCAGTTGGAGTAGATGATCTCTGAGGTCCCTTCCACCCTGAGCCATTCTATGATTCTACAGTGCCCAGCCTGACAGACCTGAATTTGTCCTGGGCTAGAATTTGTTTCTCTGCACATGAGCAGTAGAAGGGACTGAGTGGTCATGGAGCAGTATCTTTCACCCCTTCATTTCTTTCTTTGTAGGTGATGGTTTAGGCTGGATATTAGGAAAAATGACTTCACCCAAAAGGTCATCAGGCATGGGAAAAGGCTGCTCAGGGAGGTGGTGGAGTGCCCATCCCTGGAGGTGTTTAAAAGAGGTTTGGATGAGGAGCTTAGGGACATGGTCTGACAGCTGTGTGCATGGAGGTGGTTGGACTTGATGGTCTTAAGGTCTTTTCCAACCAGGCCATTCTATAATTCTATGATATTCTTTCTATAAGCAGCAGTCCTGCAACCTATAATTGGAGAGACTGAGCTCTGAAGTCACAAAATTAAATTTGTCCCTCTCTCAGGCTGATTTTAGAATCCAATTATGATCAAGAAAAGATATGGAAAGAAAAATAACAATAAAAATTCACTCCAGATATCTAGAGGAGATAAAGCAGGAAGCAGCAGCTGGAATGGTCTTGGCTTAATTGGGAGAAAACTCGGTTTATCTTGATTTGCCTCATGTGAGGACTTCAGGGATAAGGATGAAATGAGGACTTTCAGGGATAAGGATGAAAAAATGACTTGCAAAAAAAGGAAGGGAACTCATTTCTTCTTCAAGATCTAATAATTCTGACAAGTACATTGAAAACATATCAGAGGAGGAGATCTGACTGTCCCCAGATGGAACAAGAGTGAAATTAGCAAATGGCACATTAACATATTTCTGATTCTGTTCCAGCCTCTCTGCAAAAAGAATTCATTGACTTGTGTGGTTTACAAGACACCTGGTTTTAACTTGGAGTTAAAGACTAGGAGGAGCCTCTGAATCCCAGCCAGAATTCTTTCAGAAAAGGTTGGAGACCTTCACCCTTCTGATTAGCCTGAGCCTGAGCTCCAGGCTTGTTGTTTTGTCTTTGGAGTCACCTTGTGAGATCCCTGCAGAAAGAACTCACAGGGACTGGGTGTGAAGTGGTTTTCACAGCCTGACCAAGGTACAACTTCTACCCCTGGGAAGAGTTAATGCCTTGAACAAGGTGGAGTAAGACCAAAGGCACAGAGGAAGCTGAACTTCTGATGGCTTAGGGCACTGCCATGGAAAATGACAAATGCTGCTCTAAACAGTGGTCTGCAGAACAGCTTCCAGCCAGGAATCTGCAACTGCTAATAGTCTTTGAGCCAAAGACCTCAAAGCTGAGGGAGACCTAAGGATCCCTGACACAAGAGGGGGATGGAGCTGCTGGAGTGGGTCCAGAGGAGGGCCACAAAGATGATCAGAGGGCTGGAGAAGCTCTCCTGTGGGAACAGGTTGAAAGAACTTCTAGTGTGAGGTGTCCCTGCCCATGGCAGGGGGGTTGGAACTGGATGATCCTTGTGGTCCCTTCCAACCCTGGCTGATTCTATGATTCTAACTGGGGTTGTTCAGCCTGGAGAAGAGAAGGCTCCAGGGAGACCTTAGAGCTGCATTTCAGTATCTGCAGGGGACCTACAGGAAGGGACTGTTCAGAAGGGGCTGTGGGGATAGGATGAGAGGCAATGGTTTGAAACTGGAGCAGGGCAGAGTTAGGTTGGACATCAGGAGGGAGTTCTGCACAGTGAGGGTGGGGAGACACTGGAACAGGCTGCCCAGGGAGGTGGTTGAGGCTCCATCCTTGGACACATTCATGGTCAGGCTTGATGGGATCCTGCTCTAGTTGGAGATGTCCCTGCTGACTGCAGGGGGGTTGGACAAGATGACCTCTGAAGGTCCCTTCCAACTCAATGCAATCTCTGAAAGCATAAAGGCAGAAAGGACACCAAATGTGCTGTCTGGATGGCCTGCTGGGGTGGGGGGTGAACAATTCTCACACCATCCTGGACAGCTGCATCTCAGCCCTCTCTCTACACCTCACATCACCAGGAGAATTTTAAGAGCAGATTAATACATATCTGCCAGGGCCAACCTCATCCCTGCTGTGACCAGACTGAAGTTTGTGGGTTTCCCCCCCCCCCCCCCCTCCTCTATTGAAGGTTGTGTCTTTTTAGAATGTTAACCAAGGAATCCACATGGTGCTTGAGAAGCTTTCTCCTAGAGATAAAAAGCCTGTGGAGAATTCAGGTCTCTCATAATAGCTTCTCTGATAGATCTGTTCTAAAGTGTGTCAGAAATACTTGAGGGATTCTTGATGGCTACAATGCTTAGAGGATTGTTAATACAGCACAAGTAATAGTTGATTCCTGTTTCCATAGGTCTGGATGCCACAAAGCATAGGACCAGAGGTGGGGGATGGAAGGGACCTCCAGGGATCATCCAGTCCAAACCCCCTGCCAGAGCAGGATCACAGAGGGCAGGTCACACAGGAACACATCCACAGAATCAACCAGGTTGGAAGAGACCTCCAAGATCATCAAGTCCAACCAATCCCCCAACCCTAACTGATCAACTAAACCATGGCACTGAGTGCCTCATCCAGGCTTTCCTTAAACACCTCCAGCGATGTTGGCCTCCCCCACCTCCCTGGGCAGCCAATCCAATGTGCAATCTCTCTTTCTGGGAAGAACTTTTTTGTGAGGTCAAGCCTAAACTTACCCTTGCACAGCTTGAGACTGTGTCCTCTTGTTCTGGTGCTGCTTGCCTGGGAGAAGAGACCAGGTAGGCTTTGATGTCTCCAGACAAGACTCCACAACCTCTTTGGACGACCTGCTCCAGGCCTCCAGCACCCTCACAGTAAAGAAGATTCTCCTCATGTTGAGGTGGAACCTCCTGGGTTGCAGTTTGTGCCCTTTGCCTCTCATCCTGTCATAGGACAGCACTGAAAAGAGCCTGGCCCCTTCTTGCCCCCCACCCTTCAGATATTTGTGATCATTGATCAGATCCCCTCTGGAGCTGCTCTTCCCCAGGCTCTCAGCCTTTCCTCATCACACAGATGTTTCACAGAATCACAGAATCAATAAGGTTGGAAAAGACCTCAAGGACCATCAAAGTCCAACCTGTCACCCAAGACCTCATGACTACTAAACCATGGCTCCAAGTGCCATGTCCAATCCCCTCTTGAACACCTTCTTCATGTTTACACCCTCCATTGGACTCTCTCCAGCAGATCTCTGTCTGTCTTGACCTGGGTAGCCCAGAACTGGATGCAAGACTCCAGCTGTGGGCTCACCAGGGCAGAATAGAAGGGCAGGAGAACCTCCCCCAGCCTGCTGGCCACACTCTTTTGAATTTATGGACTTGAGGAAGTAAGGAAAGATGGACTTGGAGTCAGTAGAGGTGGTCACTTGTACCAGTCTGGAAGCTTCAATCAGTAATCCAAAGTGTTAAAGGCACCTAAAGCTTAGTAGTCCTCCTAATAGGAGTAGTGTCCTCCTCAAGCAGTCCAGACAAAACCTCTCAGCACAGGGAATTCAGCTTGCAAAGGGAGTGGAACAGTCTCTAAAATCAGTGTTCAAACATCCTCCTTCTGGACTGCCTTGAAGTTTGGTTTGGGGGTGAAAAAACAAAAACCAACCCAACCCAAAGCTCCTGCTCCACAGCAAGCCAGGCTGAAGATGTGGCTGCTCCACAGCTGCTCGGGGAAGGGCCAAGCTGCTCACACTGCCTCAGAGCCTGCAAGGTAATCATTGACCCAGCAAGGCTCAGATGCAGCCTTTGAAGCCATTTCTTCCCTTTGCAGAAGGAGAGAAGATGTTCTGATAGTCACTGCTAAAACCCACCTCTTGTTCCACCCAGCTCTGCCCACATCAGGATTTTTCCACTGACTGCTCCTAATCAGACCTAAAAATAAAAGAAATAGAAATGGAGAGATTCAGATTGGATGTTAGGAATAAGTTTTTCCCCAGGAGGGTGGTGAGAGACTGGCACAGGTTGCCCAGGGAGGTGGTGGAAGCCTCATCCCTGGAGGTTTTTGCAGCCAGGCTGGATGTGGCTGTGAGCAACCTGCTGTGGTGTGAGGTGTCCCTGCCCATGGCAGGGGGATTGGAACTGGCTGAGCCTTGAGGTCCCTTCCAACCCTGACAATTCCATGATTCTCTGATTATTGCTTTTTAGGTTTTTTTTCCCCCAGGCTGAGCCTGCAGATCAGTGGAAGAGAGGATTTGTTATTACATGTGCTGGAGTTGATATGTCACAGGAGATAACCTTTGTCTCCTGCAGCTTGCAGTGTGATATTCTCATTAGTTCTGCTACCCAGAGCAGGGTGAAGTCCTAACAGAATTAAATCACAGGTTTGGAAATGTCAGGCTGATTAACCTAGCTGGAACAAACTAACAAGGCAGAGGTAGTGAGGCTGCCCTCAACTTTCTCAATTAGAACTTTGTGCACTGAAAAAAAGCAAAATACATCACAATTATCTCCTTGCAAAGGGAAAAAGGCTCTTTTTTTCTTTTTTTTTTTTTTTCCCTTTTCCCCCCACCCCCTCTTTTGTGAGATGGAGAAACAAAAGTAAAACAGCAAAAAATCTCCACACCTGACAGCCTTCTCAAAACAAAGTTCAGGTTTTCCATCCAAAAGAGCTGTTTTTTTTTGCTCAGGCAGAGGGAGGAAAAAAGCTTTTCAGAGCTTTTTTTCCACAGAATCACAGAATGCATGGGGTTGGAAGGGACCCTCAAAGCTCATCTTGTCCAACACCCTCCCCACAATCCCTGCAGTCATCTCCAACTCTAGCAGGTTGCTGGCAACCACATCAAGATATTGGAAGATATTGAAATGCAGCTCTAAGGTCTCCCTGGAGCCTTCTCTTCTCCAGGCTGAACAACCCCAACTCTACCCTCACAGCAGAGATGCTTCAGCCCTCTGATCATCAAATATAATAAAGCTTTTCAAAGTCATTGCTATAAAATCTCTAAATTAGACCTGAGCAGGGCATGTTTCAGTTTATTATTCTATGAATTACTCACATCCTTCTTTTTTTTTTTTTTTTTCTGTTTTGAAGAATTAATTCTCTTCTCTTCTTATCTTAATGTTTTTTGGCTTTTCCCCTGGAATTCAAATAAAATTTAAAAAAAAAAATCTACATTTTCAATGGTACTTTCCTCACCTCCTGGAACTTTTGGAATAAGGATTAGAAAAAAAAGGTTTTATTCTTTGGCTTCATGGTGCTGCTCCTCCCCGAGCCTGAGGGGAGCAGAATTTCCTGCTAGATGCTGCAGGCACCTTAAAAATCTACAGATGTGTTGCAAACTCAAGCAGTGGGAGATGGAGTATGGGAGCCAGCAAGGGTTAACTCCTCCTGTGGACTTCATCTGCTCGTTTTTAAATTCATTTTATCAATTGCTGTGTGTAGTAAATTCACTTAATCATTCTAATTACTTATTGATTGGCTGCTGGTGCATTGGAACATCAGCGGCCCTCTGTCATCACCAGCTCACCACAGCATCCATCTGCAGTGGATCTTCTCTCTGCTTTATCTCTGCTGCTCTGCAGCATCATCTACTCCAGCTTCTTCCCTCCAGGAGTGAGGAGGTGACTCCCACCAAGCATTTGAGTATTTTTCTCCCTTGCTTACTTAGGTTTTCTACAGCTGAAGGGGCTCCTTCATTGGATGCAGCCTGGGATAATCCTGCTTCATGCAGAACCTCACTTCAGTAGTGGTCTGTTTCAATCAAACTCCAAGACTAAACCCCTGAACATCCTGTGCTGACCTTGATGTGCACATCAGGGTCTGACTTCCCTTTCTGGCTGGCTTACGTACAGCCCCCAAAGCCAACCCTGTCCCAGGCTGCATCAAAACAGTGTGGCCAGCAGGTAAAGGGAGGAGATTCTGCCACTCTACTTTGCTCTACCCTGCTCTGCTCTGCCCTGCCCTGCTCTGCCCTGCTCTGCTCTGCCCTGCCCTGCTCTGCTCTGCTCTGCCCTGCTCTGCTCTGCCCTGCTCTGCCCTGCTCTGCTCTGCTCTGCCCTGCCCTGCTCTGCTCTGCCCTGCTCTGCTCTGCTCTGCTGTGCTCTGCTCTGCTCTGCTCTGCTCTGCTCTGCTCTGCCCTGCTCTGCCCTGCTCTGCTCTGCCCTGCCCTGCTCTGCTCTGCTCTGCCCTGCTCTGCTCTGCCCTGCTCTGCCCTGCTCTGCTCTGCCCTGCCCTGCTCTGCTCTGCTCTGCCCTGCCCTGCTCTGCCCTGCTCTGCCCTGCTCTGCTCTGCTCTGCCCTGCTCTGCCCTGCTCTGCTCTGCCCTGCCCTGCTCTGCTCTGCCCTGCTGTGCCCTGCTCTGCTCTGCCCTGCTCTACCCTGCTCTGCTCTGCCCTGCCCTGCTCTGCTCTGCCCTGCTGTGCCCTGCTCTGCTCTGCCCTGCTCTGATCTGCCCTGCTCTGCCCTGCTCTGCTCTGCCCTGCTCTGCTCTGCCCTGCCCTGCTCTGCCCTGCTCTGCTCTGCTCTGCCCTGCTCTGCTCTGCTCTGCCCTGCTCTGCCCTGCTCTGCTCTGCTCTGCCCTGCTCTGCTCTGCCCTGCTCTGCCCTGCTCTGCTCTGCCCTGCTCTGCTCTGCTCTGCCCTGCTCTGCTCTGCTCTGCCCTGCTCTGCCCTGCTCTGCTCTGCTCTGCCCTGCTCTGCTCTGCTCTGCTCTGCCCTGCTCTGCTCTGCTCTGTCCTGCCCTGCTCTGCTCTGCTCTGCTCTGCTCCTGCTCTGCTCTGCTCTGCCCTGCTCTGCCCTGCTCTGCTCTGCCTCTCTGCCTCTCTGCTCTGCTCTGCTCTGCTCTGCCCTGCTCTGCTCTGCTCTGCTCTGCCCTGCCCTGCTCTGCTCTGCTCTGCCCTGCTCTGCCCTGCTCTGCCCTTCTCTGCTCTGCCCTGCCCTGCTCTGCCCTGCTCTGCTCTGCCCTGCTCTGCTCTGCTCTGCTCTGCCCTGCCCTGCCCTGCTCTGCTCTGCCCTGCTCTGCTCTGCTCTGCTCTGCCCTGCCCTTCTCTGCTCTGCTCTGCTCTGCCCTGCTCTGCCCTGCTCTGCTCTGCTCTGCCCTGCTCTGCTCTGCTCTGTCCTGCCCTGCTCTGCTCTGCTCTGCTCTGCCCTGCTCTGCTCTGCTCTGTCCTGCCCTGCTCTGCTCTGCTCTGCTCTGCTCTCCTCTGCTCTGCTCTGCTCTGCCCTGCTCTGCCCTGCTCTGCTCTGCCCTGCTCTGCCCTCTGCTCTGCTCTGCTCTGCTCTGCCCTGCTCTGCTCTGCTCTGCTCTGCCCTGCCTGCTCTGCTCTGCTCTGCCCTGCTCTGCTCTGCTCTGCTCTGCCCTGCTCTGCTCTGCTCTGCCCTGCTCTGCTCTGCTCTGTCCTGCCCTGCTCTGCTCTGCTCTGCTCTGCTCTCCTCTGCTCTGCTCTGCTCTGCCCTGCTCTGCCCTGCTCTGCTCTGCCCTTCTCTGCCCTTCTCTGCTCTGCTCTGCTCTGCTCTGCCCTGCTCTGCTCTGCTCTGCTCTGCCCTGCCCTGCTCTGCTCTGCTCTGCCCTGCCCTGCTCTGCCCTGCTCTGCTCTGCTCTGCCCTGCTCTGCCCTGCTCTGCTCTGCCCTGCTCTGCCCTTCTCTGCTCTGCTCTGCTCTGCTCTGCCCTGCTCTGCCCTGCTCTGCTCTGCCCTGCTCTGCTCTGCTCTACTCTGCCCTGCTCTGCCCTGCTCTGCTCTACCCTGCCCTGCTCTGCTCTGCTCTGCTCTGCCCTGCCCTTCTCTGCTCTGCTCTGCTCTGCCCTGCTCTGCCCTGCTCTGCTCTGCTCTGCCCTGCTCTGCTCTGCTCTGCCCTGCTCTGCTCTGCCCTTGCTCTGCTCTGCTCTGCTCTGCCCTTGCTCTGCTCTGCTCTGCTCTGCTCTGCCCTGCTCTGCCCTGCTCTGCTCTGCTCTGCTCTGCTCTGCTGTGCCCTGCTCTGCTCTGCTGAGACCTCACCTGCACTGCTGTGTCCAGCTCTGGGACTCCCAACACAAGAAGGACATGGAACTGTTGGACAAGGTCCAGAGAAGAGTCACAGAGATGATCAGAGGGCTGGAGAACCTTCACTGTGTGGACAGGCTGAGAGAGTTGGGGCTGCTCAGCCTGGAGAAGAGAAAGCTGCAGGGAAACCTTAGAGCAGTCTTCCAGTACCTGAAGGGAGCTACAGGAGAGCTGGGGAGGGACTTTGGACAAGGGCTGGGAGTGACAGGATGAGGAACAATGGCTTTAGAGTAGAGCAGGGTAGATTAAGATTAGACATTAAGAAGAAATTCTTTCCAGGGAGGGTGGTGAGGCACTGGAAGAGGTTGCCCAGAGAATCCCTGCTCATCCCTGCAAGTGTCTAAGACCAGGCTGGATGAGGCTTGGAGCAACCTTCTCTAGTGTGAAGTGTCCCCTGCCTGTGGTGGGGGAGTTGGAAATTGATGATCTTTAAGGTTCCTTCCAACTCAGGACATTCTATGGCCTGGGAAGCTTCCCCTCCAGGTAGAGATATTCTCCCTTGGGACTGTCCTCCCTGAAGGCAGTCTGTGCCCTAAGGCTGAAACAGGAAAGCTCCTCTTCAGGAGCCAGTGGCTGTGAGATCTTGGACTCTCCCTGAGGATACTTTGGGACCTGAGGAGGTGGCAAAACCCCTGCTGGCTTTCCTCCTCTGCTGAGCTGCCTGTCAGGGGTGTGCTGAGCAGTGAATTCCCCCAGCCTGTGCTGTGCCTCTTGCTCAGCAGAGCAGTGACAAACAGGTCAGGAGCAGTGACCCCACAGCCACCCCACGTCAGCAGTCAGCTTTCTGACCTTGCAGGGTCAGTCTCAGAGGGAATCTGGGGCACCTCAGCCCTGGCCTGCATCTCCCCCAGAGAGGTCATTGCGTTGACCCCACGTGGCAGCTGCACCAAAGCTGGCTGCAAACCAAAAGGAGTCTTTCCAAGGCCCTTTTCTTTGGTTTGAAGTCTTGAATTATTTGTACTATGTTAATAAAGTTCATCTAGGTCACTAGAACTGCCTCTCAGTTGCTTAATAAATTACTCACTGAGGGCCTGGATGGAGCAAAGGTAGGAGGTTACATAAACCTGCTGGGGACTGGCTGACGTCCAAGGGAGAAAATATTCTGTGCAGTGGAAAAGAAAGTGGTCAGGAGAGCAGGAGTGGGGTGGGATGGGGAGGCTCTGGGACTCAGATATGGGGCAGGAGTGTCTGGAGAAGGACAGAAAGGGGTCAGCAGGAGAGCTTAGCTCAGGAGAGGAGCCGTGGAGCAGAGACAAATAAGCACATTGTGAGTGTCTCTGGCTTAGCAGGCAGAAAGCCTGAGTCAGCATGGTGCTAGGAGAGCCAAGCATCTGCTGATTAGGGCATTCCCTCAGGAGGCCACAAATCCAGCACTAAATCCCATATCCTGCATAGAGAATTTCTGGGGGGGGGGGGGAAAAAAAGAAAAGAAAAGAAAAGCAATTAGAACAAGTTCTGGAATGTTCCTGAATTGCTTCTCTTAATACCCCTGGATGTAAATGATGTGGAGCTGCAGGTTTCTAAAGTGTTTGACTTGAGTAGCTGTTGTTTAACATCCTCTTTAATTACACTGAATCCTTTCTGTGCAATCAAACACTGCCTGGGGCACGTTGGCAAGTGAAGAATTTCATTATGCTGGGTAGGATATGAATACATCACATTTCCAAACAGAGAAGTGAAATATTTACTGACTACTTCTGCTTGTTCTGTCTTGCAAGGCTCATTTTCCATCCTGTCTAGTGCTGGATCCATCAGGACTGATTCAGGCTGAAGTGTTTGGGCTCAAGTCAGCCTGCTCTCAGCAGCTACACAAATGTGTGGCTGCTTTTGGTGCCATCCCTAGGGAGAAAAATCAGGTTGGGGAACCCCAAAATTCCCCTTATGGATTCTTTTTTTTTTAATTTGTTTTGTTTTGTTTTGTTTTTCCTGACAATGCCAAATTTGGAATTATTTTGTGTTCTTAGGTAGGGTCTAAAGAGTGAGAAGAGACAAAAAAACCCAATGTTTCAGGAGTAAAAATGGTAAAATGAATGGTTAAAAATGGTAAAAATGGTAAAAAAATGGTAAAAATTAATAAGGAAAAATCATGGACTTGATGGTCAGAAGCTCTTGGGGTGTCTCTTCAGGAGAAAAGAGCTCCACAGGGCTTGCTCCTCGTAGTGCTTGTCCAGCTCCTCCAGCAAATCCTTCTGTGGTGAGGACTGTGCTGTGTGTTTTTGGAGAGGTCCTGGGAGAGAGAGAGAGAAAGAAAGAAAGAAAAAGAGAAAGAAAGAGAGAGAGAGAAAGAAGATAAAGAGAAGGAGAAGGAGAAGGAGAAGGAGAAGGAGAAGGAGAAGGAGAAGGAGAAGGAGAAGGAGAAGGAGAAGGAGAAGGAGGAGGAGGAGAAGGAGGAGGAGGAGGAGGAGGAGGAGGAGGAGGAGAAGGAGAAGGAGAAGGAGAAGGAGAAGGAGAAGGAGAAGGAGAAGGAGAAGGAGAAGGAGAAGGAGAAGGAGAAGGAGAAGGAGAAGGAGAAGGAGAAGGAGAAGGAGGAGGAGGAGGAGAAGGAGAAGGAGAAGGAGAAGGAGAAGGAGAAGGAGAAGGAGAAGGAGAAGGAGAAGGAGAAGGAGGAGGAGAAGGAGAAGGAGAAGGAGAAGGAGAAGGAGAAGGAGAAGGAGAAGGAGAAGGAGAAGGAGAAGGAGAAGGAGAAGGAGGAGGAGAAGGAGAAGGAGAAGGAGGAGGAGAAGGAGAAGGAGAAGGAGGAGGAGAAGGAGAAGGAGAAGGAGGAGGAGAAGGAGAAGGAGGAGGAGAAGGAGAAGGAGGAGGAGAAGGAGAAGGAGGAGGAGAAGGAGAAGGAGGAGGAGGAGGATAAGGAAGAGGAGAAGGAGAAGGAGGAGAAGGAGGAGGAGGAGGAGGAGAAGGAAAAGGAGGAGAAGGAGAAGGAGGAGGAGAAGGAGAAGGAGGAGGAGAAGGAGAAGGAGGAGGAGAAGGAGAAGGAGGAGGAGAAGGAGAAGGAGAGGAGAAGGAGAAGGAGAAGGAAGGAGAAGGAGAAGGAGAAGGAGAAGGAGAAGGAGAAGGAGAGGAGAAGGAGAAGGAGAAGGAGAAGGAGAAGGAGAGGAGAAGGAGAAGGAGAAGGAGAAGGAGAAGGAGAAGGAGAAGGAGAAGGAGAAGGAGAAGGAGAAGGAGAAGGAGAAGGAGAAGGAGAAGGAGAAGGAAAACAAGAGAGAAAGAAAGAGAGAGAGGAGAAAAGGAGAAAGAGGAATTGAGAAAGACAGAGAGAGAAATGAAGAGTGAAAGAGAAAGAGAGAAAGAAAGAAAGAAAGAAAAAAGGCAGGAAAAAAGGAAGGGAGGGAGGGAAAAAGGGAGGAAGGGAAGAAGGAATACTCTGAAGTATTTTCTGATGGAAAGGAAATGTTTAAAGGGTGCCACCTAAGCCAGCTTTACCAAGAAGTTTCCCCTTGTAAATAGCCTCAAAGGACACCATTTGAGCAGGACTCCCCTGCTCCTACACTTCTCTTCCAAAGAGGGGAGGGTTGTTTGTGAGGGGCAGGCTGTGCTTGTTCTTAGGAGAGAGTTTGAAGGCACAAGTGAGGCACATGTGAGGGGCTCCTGCCCATGGGAGTCCCCTCTGTGTTTGTGACCACTTTAGCTCCCATTTGCCTGCAAAACAAGAACTATTCCCACACTTGCCTGCTCTGAAAACCCACAAACTGGTTTGTAATGACTTTGCCTCCTTCTTCACCAGTGAATTTTTCCACCCATTGCTTCAGCCTGGCCCCTATCCTTCTCTTCAGGATAGGTGGAGGAGAAGCAAACACTTCTCTATTTGTTCCTTGGTGTCTCTTTGACACCCATTTCACAGGAGCCTGGGAGCTGTCAGAGCCACACTGCACAACGTCAAATTAACATTTATTTTTTACAGAAATGGTAATTACAGCTTTTTGTGCTGTGCTGAGCTCAGAGTTTTGGATGGATAAATGTGGAAAGTACAGCAAAGTTGGATTTCTGAGAGAGAAGTGTGGGGGGCATTTGTCCAAGTGCTCAGTGGGAAGAGATTCTGTGGTGGACAACACAATGAACATGAACCAGCAGCTGCCCCTGCAGTAGTGATGGCCAACAGCATCCTGGGCTGCACTAGGAAGAGTGTGTCAGCAGGTCAAAGGAGGTCACCTTCTCCTCTCTCCAGCACCAGTGAGGCATATCTGGAGTGCTGCATCTGGGCTCCCTCCTACACTTCAGCCCACAGGTCCATTTATCACAGAATCACAGAATTGTTTGGATTGGAAAAGACCTCCAAGACCATCCAGTCCAACCCCACCAAGGCCACTAAGACATGTCCCAAAGTGCCATGGCCTCAGGTTTCTTGCACACCTCCAGGGATGGGGACTCCACCACCTTCCTGGGCAGCCTCTTCCAATCCCTGGGCACTCTTGCAGCAAAGAAATTTTTCCTCGTCTCCACCCTATCCCTCCCCTGGAGCAACAACTGGAGCATTGATCATCTCCAGAGGGAGCCAGCAGCAGCTCCCTCTGGGCAAGGAACCACACTGGTGAGGAGCACTCCAGCTCAAACATGTGTAGGGGTTCAGAAGCACTAAAAGAGAAAGGTGGAGGCATCTGACTGTCCTTATGGGCTGGTGTAACTCCAGTGAGTCCAGCACACTGCACTGGGGGAGCTCCAGTTTGCTCTCAGTGTGTTTGGTCTGTGCAAAAGTTGGGAGGCTGACTGGAGCCTGAGCTCAGGGCTTGCACCTGTTTGAAGTGTGCACCTCTTCTTCAGATCATCAGTGCTGTGTCCCTTGCCATTGTAGTTGTGGCAGCAGAGCTGGGCCACCTTCAGCAAGACACTTTCCACCAGCAAGGCTTGCTGCAGGGCTGCTGTGGTCCACTGGCAGCCACAGCTCTGAGATGAATGTCCCTGCAGAAATGACTCAGTGTCCTCTGGTGGAGTGCAGGCTGTGGCTGGTGGCTCAGGGTGTTTGGAAACAAAACATCTGAGGTAAAATGGAGTAAAAAGGGAGGATGTGGCCCAGGGGGCTGCAGGCAGGGCTGTGCATGCTGGCATCCAGTCTCTGGTTTCATCAATGTCTGAACACTGGCTGGAAATCTGTCATCCACTCAAGGAGGTAGAAGGTGGTAGAGGACACCTGATAAGGCAGAAGAGACAGAGGCATTAACCTGAAGAAACAGACTGATGTTCTCTTCCTGCTAAAGCCTATCAGAGCAGATGACAAAGAGACACAGATGCTTCCTGCTTGCAATCTCTAATCACACAGCAGGAGACATCATTGCACAGCACTTGACTGATCATTGCAGCAGCAACAGGTTTGAAGGAGAGAGAACATCTCTGCCTGTCTGCTGTGCAGGTAAGGCCTCCATCAGTGTCATCTCTTCAGTGCTGGCACTCACACCAGCTCTGTGGAGCGGAACAGTGCTGTCACAGCAGGCAAAGTGCCTGGGTGCCTTCAGAGCCCCTTTGTCCATGCTGTGGCTGAAGGGACAAGCTCACAATGCAACAGGAGAGAGGAGCAGAGCCCCCAGCTGAAACAGGAGAGCTGGGGAAGCCCCTAATGTGCCACTCTGTGGAGAGGACCTCCACCCTAAGAAAAGAAGCTGAAGAGGGAGGTGGCATCCTACCTGAGGGGCAGTTCTGCCCCATGCCAGCGTGGCTGTGGCATGCCCAAGGCAGGCTGTGCTCTAGAGGGGACATTGGGTATGGTGTAGGGAGGCAGTGCTCCCTCCCTCCCCCCCTTGGCCACCCTGTGCAGGGAGCACCATGCTGAGCACCATGCTGAGCACCAGGCTTCCTCTGCTAGCCCAGTGAGTCTGACCTGCTGCTGAAGAGGAGGGATTTTAAGCAGCAAGTCTGGGAAGAGAAGGAGGAGAGTCTGGTTCCTCGTGCAGAGCCATCTGTCCCCACACAGACTGGAGAGCTGCACAGGTTGTGCCACTCCATCCTGCTCTACATCTGGCACTTCCACACCAAGGGCATGATACATTCTTCCTTGGGACCCTGAAGGGCAGGTGATCACCTGGCTGTCAGGTAGCTGTCTCCTTGCATCAGCTGATGCCTTGTGGGCACTGCATGAATCCATCCCCGTGTGACACCTCTGCAAAGTGAGGAACAGGTTTCTCACTGGAGCAAATGTGACTGTACAGGGGGATCCAAGAGTCTCTTCTGTCCACGAGCTTCACAACCTCTTTGGACTCCTACCCACACTGGTTTTTAGGGAAGGGGTTAAGGTAATAAGCCATTCCTGTTACAAGTCTTTTCTTGTGATGCTAAATCCAGGGTCCAGTTTGCTCAGTTGCTCCAAGTGGGCACAAGTCCTTACAAAATGAAGTTGTTGACTCTTGGAATCTCTGATGACCTAAGAGGGATCCTATCCACAGGCTCACAGGATGTTAGGGCTTGGAAGGGAGCTCTGGAGATCATCCAGTCCAACCCCCCTGACAGAGCAGAACCATAGAATCCAGCACAGGTCACACAGGAACACATCCAGACAGGGCTGGAAAGGCTCCAGAGAAGGAGACTCCACAACCTCTCTGGGCAGCCTGCTCCAGGGCTCTGTGAGCCTCACAGTGAAGAAGTTTCTCCTCATGCTGAGGTGGAACCTCCTGTGCTGCAGCTTACATCCATTGCTCCTTGTCCTATCCCAGGGTGCAAGTGAGCAGAGCCTGTCCCTGTCCCCTCCCTCCTGACCCCCAGCCCTCAGAGATTTATAAACATTTATTAAATCCCCTCTCAGTCTTCTCTTCTCCAGACTGAACAGCCCCAGGTCCCTCAGCCTCTCCTCCCCAGGCAGTGCTCCAGTCCCATCAGTATCCTCACAGCCCTCCCTTGGACTCTCTCCAGCCAATCCCTGTCCATCCTGAACTGGGGAGCCCAGAACTGGATGCAATATTCCAGGGGAGGTCTCCCCAGGGCAGAGCAGAGGGGGAGGAGAACCTCCCTGGATCTGCTGGACACACTCCTGAATGCCCCCCAGGACCCCATTGGTCTTCTTGGCCCCCAGGGCACATTGCTGTCCCATGCAGAACTTGCTGCCCACCAGCACTCCCAGGTCCTTCTCCTTGGGGCTGCTCTCCAGCAGATCCCCTCCCAACCTGTCCTGCTGCAGTTCATTCTTCCTCCCCAGCTGCAGGACTCTGCACTTGTCCTTGTTGAACCTCCTTTGGTTCCTCTGTGCCCAGCTCTCAGTCTGCCCAAGTCTTGCCGAATGGCCACACAGCCTTCAGGTGTCTCAGCCAAGTTTGGAGCTCCCATGCAGCTCTGTCCTGATGGACTAGCTGAGAGAACCTGCCCTTTTTGACAGCTGGGGATCAGTGCAAGAGTAGAACAAGCTGCCTTTTGGAGTTGTAAGCCACCAGCCTGATTCAGGGCTGAAGTGCAAGACACTGCCCCCCAGGCTGGAAGGAAGCACATCTCTTGTGGGCTTAGCTGCTGCTCCAGCGTGGTCTCTTTAATTGCACTCTGCCCCCCCCTGTCCTCTTTCTTCTCTCTACTGAGAGAGGCTTCCTTTCCCAGCCTGTCATGTTGTACCAAGCCCATGATGTGGCACAGGGGAACAGGAGGTGACAGGGTAGGCACAGCCTGGTGGGCTGTGAGGCTGGAAGCAGAGCTGGAGTGAGCTATTTTAGGATGGGATGCCAGTGATTGACAGATGATAGAAACCAGAGCTGACAGCTGAAAGGACCAAGCTGCTGCTTCCAGCCTTGGCAGGGGAACTTCCTGACCTGTGGAGACGGTTTGGCACATCCCCCACTGCTGACTGACAGCCACCCAGCAGTGAATGGGTTGACCCCACAGCCTGTGCAGGATGGACACTCTCATGGTTGGTGTCTCCAGTGCGCTGGAGATAGAGTTCTAAACTTGGCTACAGCACTGACCTGCCACAGGCCAGGAGCAAGCTGCTCCAAGCTGGAGTCACCTTAGATCTAGATGCTGAGCAGATGTCTAAGACAATAACTTCACCTCTCTGGTCAGGAGAGACAAGAATGGCTCAGGGCTGGTACAGCCAGTAGCAAGACAGACATCTGAGACACCTGGAGATGAACTGTCTGGTGCTCCCCCTTCTCTGTGCAGACCTAGAAGGGTGTGTGCATGGTGGAGGACAGGTGGCTGGCACAGATGGGGGCATTTAGAAAGGTGATTCTGCCACTTTGCTCTGGAAAGACCTCACCTGAAGTACTGCTTCCAGCTCTGGAGCCTCAACACAGGAAGGACATGGAGCTGAGGGAGGAGGTCCAGAGCTGGGCCATGAAGATGATCAGGAGGTTGGAGCACCTCTGCTGTGGGGAGCTGGGGGTGTTCAGCCTGCAGAAGAGAAGCCTCCATTTGGGGCTGGAACCTGCATTTAGGGCTGGAACCTGCACTTTGAGCTGGAACCTGCATTTAGGGCTGGAACCTGCACTTTGAGCTGGAACCTGCAGTTAGGGCTGGAGCCTGCAGTTAGGGCTGGAGCCTGCATTTAGGGCTGGAACCTGCATTTTAGGCTGGAACCTCCATTTAGGGCTGGAACCTGCACTTTGAGCTGGAACCTGCATTTAGGGCTGGAACCTGCATTTTAGGCTGGAACCTCCATTTAGGGCTGGAACCTGAATTTTAGGCTGGAACCTCCATTTAGTGCTGGAACCTGCAGTTAGGGCTGGAACCTGAATTTTAGGCTGGAACCTGCATTTAGGGCTGGAACCTGCATTTAGGGCTGGAACCTCCATTTAGGGCTGGAACCTGCATTTAGGGCTGGAGCCTGCAGTTAAGGCTGGAACCTTCATATAACCTGCAATTACATTATCTTGTTAGCTTAGATGATCTCTTCTTCCACTTGAAGGAGGAGAAATTTCCTTGCAGTCCCTGAAAACCCCAAAGTGGTGGAGCAGGGACTGCATTTAGCTCAGGAAGCTCTTGGAAACCCCCCAGTGCCTGAGTGAAATCAGAGAAGAGGTGAATGAAGCTTAGCTGAGGTTGTTTTCTAACACAAGCTGCTCAGCTGTGCTGAGAGACCTGGAAAAATCTATTTTGATTTCTGCCACAAAACAATTCCTTGGACTGTTAGTTGTATTTTTCTCTGAAATTATGGCCTTAATGCATCTTCTGGAGATGCTTTTGGGCTGATCCATAATGCTCAAAACTACCCTGGAGCAAAAAAAGGACTTTCCATCAGTTGTCAGGGTGCCTGCTCTTTATGACATGATTCCTGCTAGCTGTAGCAGCTTTGTTTTGACACTTTGCTTTTCAGTTGCCATGAACAAAGCTACCAGATGACCCATGAGGAATTTTCCTTTGCCACTGTCATCTTAACCAAGGGCAGGTGGTCCCATCAGATCAGCTTTGGGTACCAAATTCTTCCCCCTCACCACAAAATGTGAATAAATCCAGATTTTTTTTTTTTTTCAAGGATAACTTTATCTCTTTGGTCTGAGTTCAATCCTCTTATGAATCATCACAGGAAATTCAAGTGATTTGCAGCATTTGCTTCCCACTGCTGCTCAGAACTGATATTTTATTGTAATTTTTCTGCTAAGTGGGGACCTTAGTAGTCCACCTGGACTTCAGCAAAGCCTTTGACACCCTCTGCCACAAGAAGCTCCTGGCACAGCTGGCAGCTCGTAGCTTGCACAGATTCACTCTGAAATAGGTCAAGAACTGGCTGGAGGGCAGGGCCCAGAGAGTAGTGGTGAGTGGTGCCACATCCAGTTGGGGGCCAGGCACCAGTGGTGTCCCCCAGGGATCAGTGCTGGGTCCCATCCTGTTCCATATCTTTATTGATGATTTGGACGAGGGGATTGAGTCCATTATCAGTAAGTGTGCAGATGACACCAAGTTAGGAGCAGGAGTTGATCTGTTGGAGGGTAGAAGGGCTCTGCAGAGGGACCTGGACAGGCTGGATGGGTGGGCAGAGGCCAATGGGATGAGACTGAACAAGGCTGAGTGCAGGGTTCTACACTTTGGCCACAACAACCCCAAGCAGAGCTACAGGCTGGGGACAGAGTGGCTGAGAGCAGCCAGGCAGAGAGGGACCTGGGGGTGCTGGGTGACAGCAGCTGAACAGGAGCCAGCAGTGTGCCCAGGTGGCCAAGAAGGCCAATGGCATCCTGGCCTGGATCAGGAACAGTGTGGCCAGCAGGACAAGGGAGGTTATTCTGCCCTGTGCTCAGCACTGCTCAGGTCACACCTTGAGTGCTGTGTCCAGTTCTGGGCTCCTCAATTCAAGAGAGATGTTGAGGTACTGGAAGGTGTCCAGAGAAGGGCAACAAGGATGGGGAGGGGTCTGGAGCACAAGGCTGGGGAAGGGTCTGGAGCACAAGGCTGGGGAGAGGTCTGGAGCACAACTCTGTGAGGAGAGGCTGAGGGAGCTGGGGGTCTTCAGCCTGCAGAAGAGGAGGCTCAGGGGAGACCTCACTGCTCTCTGCAACTACCTGCAGGGAGGTTGTATCCAGCTGGGTGTTGGTCTCTTCTCTTCCAACCCAGACCATCCTATGGTTCTATGATTCTCTGATCAAAGGAAGAGCTCTGCAGCAGCTTTTCTTAGGGGCTGTGATGATGGGAGAGGATGAGGTTCCAGCACAGTGACAAGCCACATCCCATTGCTGCTGAGTGCTGGGGTGGGTTTTACCTTGTGGTTAACAGCTGTGAACATGAAAGCTCTGGCTCCTGAAGAGTGCTTTTCCAGCTGCAGCCAAGGACTACTGAGTTGTTAACCCCGGGGTCTGAGAGCCCAACCTGGCTGCTGGCAGGTTACCAAAGCATTGTGAAGGGGGAGGTGCTGCTTTTCCTCTTATGTTCTGAGAACTTCAGGGAAGGGAGTCTGCACAGCATGCTGCAAAGGTGGACATCCCACCCCTGAATGAAGAGCAGAAGGATTTGGGCTTGGAGGTGTGTGCTAAGCCTCTTGCTGTGGCTGCTGCAGTGAATCCTGGGGTCTGGCTCTTCCAACCACAAAGCAAAGCCTGAGAGACCCCTGCAGACTTCTCACCTGTCACCTCCTACTCCCTTTTTCACAAGGGCTTGTAGTGATAGTATGAGAGAGAATGGATTTAGGCTGGAAGAGAGGAGATTTAGACTGGAGATTAGGAAGAAATTCTTTTCAGTGAGGGTGGTGAGACTCTGGAACAGGTTGCCCAGGGAGGCTGTGGATTCCTCCTCCCTGGAGGTATTTAAAGTCAGGCTGGATGAGGCTTTGAGCAACCTGGGCTGGTGGTATGGTGGAGGTGGCTGGAACTGGATGAGCTTTAAGTTCCCTTCCAACCTAAGCCATCCTGTGAGTCTCTGATTATCCACACTGGTCCAAATGCAGTTTACTGGAGCTGCAGTACTCCTGGTTTCACTAAGAGGTGTCACTGTTTTCCCTGAGAAACAGTTCTGCTGCTCTCTTGGGGTTCCCCATGGGATGCACAGAACCTCACATGTAGCTACTATGTTTTCTGAAAAGACAAAGCTTCCCTTGGGCTTCAGGAGCCATTTGGAATGAGTGAGAGGAGGACTGGGAGTCTGCTATTGGCTGTGTTACTGCTTTGCTCTGCTGCTGCTGGAGGAGGAGGAGGCAGAAATTCTTGTCATGTGTGAGAGGGTGAAGGAAATAATGTAGTGATGCCTCTCAGCCAGGAAAAATCCCAGCTCTGGCTGCACTGTGGAGAGATGCAGGGCTGGAGGGTAAGGGATTTGAGAGCTCTGTCATTGGAGTCCTGCTGCAGTGCTGGAGGTGCAAAGCCACTGCAGCATGCTCATGGAAGCCCAGCATTTACCTGAGCAGGGAGGAACCCATGGCTGGGGGTGGATGTTGTTGTCCGGGCAGGATGTGGAAATGCCAGGACCTGACTGCTGAGGGATGCAGCAGGTTTGGGCTGCAGGTTGGGTAGGGTGAGAAGCCCTGAGCCCTGCTGCAGGGGGTGTGGAGCTGCGTGGATGAGTGTCTGTGTGTGTGGTGTGAATATAGAGACAGACTGACAGAATCACAGTACTCTGGGGCTTGGAAGAGACCTCTGGAGAGTACAGAGTCCAACCCCCTGCCAAAGCAGGACCATCTAAGGCAGACAACACAGGAACACATCCAGAAAGGGCTTGAAGGGCTCCAGAGAAGGAGAAGCCACAACCTCTCTGGGCAGCCTGCTCCAGGGCTTCAGCACTCTCACACCAAAGAAATTTCTCCTCATGTTGAGGTGGAACCTCCTGGTCTCCAGTCTGTGTCCGTTGCCCCTTGTCCTGTCAGAGGACACCAGTGAAAAGAGCCTGGCCCCTTCTTGACACCCACACTTCAGATAAACTCTGATCAGATCCCCTCTCAGGCTGCTCTTCTCCAGGCTCAACAGCCCCGGGGCTCTCAGCCTTTCCTCACCACACAGATGTTTCAGTCCCTCCATCATGTTTGTAGCCTCCACTGGACCCCCTCCAACATCTCCCTGCCTCTCTTGACCTGGGGAGCCCAGAACTGGAGCCAGGACTCCAGATGTGACCTCACCAAGGCAGAGTAGAGAGGCAGGAGAACCTCCCTCGACCTGCTGCTCACACTCCTCTGAATGCACCCCAGGAGACCACTGACCTCTTGGCCACAAAGGCACTTTGTTGTCCCATGGTCAACTCATGGTCCACCAGGACTCCAAGGTCTGTGGAACTGCTTTCCAGCAGGTCAGCCTCTCACCTGCACTGGTGATTAATAACAGAATCTTTGCTGCATCTTCCCCTGGAGACCCCCTCCCCACCTGCCAGCCTGGCTCTGCTCCTCTCCCAGTGCCTCTTCTTTCTCCAGCACTGTGTCCTGACAACCAGAATGCCTTCAGCATCCCAGAAAGTTCTGCCTTGGCAGAAGGGGGAGAAGGAGGGGATGGAGATTTAATTTTTTTTACTGACTTGTTTGGAAGAAAAACAATGCTGGAAGCAATGGATTTTTAAGTCCTAATTTTGCTTCTTGATTAAACATTTAAAAGCCTGCATAGGTTCCATGGCAGAGCAGGCTGCCTATTAGCTTGCAGTTGCATTAAATGTATCAAGCTAATTTAGCCCTGGCAGCCTGCCAGAGACATGAATTGCTTTAGAAACGACTTAAAATCAGCTTTTTTATTTTTTTTTTCCCCAAAGAAAAATGCAGAATAATCCACTTTGTGTTATATATATATAGGTTTGGGGTTTTTTTCCCCCAAAGAAGATTGGAGGAATTAATTGTTTCTGATTTATACCACCCTGAGTGAACATCTCTGATGCTTCAAGTTCCAGCTCTCCTCTCTCTGCAGTTCAAACAGGGAGAAAATGCTGCATCAAAATATTTTACCCAAACCTCTACGGGAATTTTGTGCTAAATGATGGGAGACTGGATAGAGCTGGATAAATAGCTGCACAGTCAACATGCTCAAAGCCCTGTGAGCTCAGCTGAGGGGAGAGGGCTCCCTGCTGCCCAGCTCTGCTGGGGGGACTGCTGGTTCTGCCTGCAGCTGCAGACTGCAGAGGAGCTCAGCTCAGCTGGGGCATTGCTGGGCTTTGAGAGAGTGACTGCGGGAGGATGGAGAGGGTCTCATCTGCCTCAGAGCCTGCTGGGGTAAAGCTTATTGAGCAGCATTTGCACTTCAGAATGTTTTATCACAGAATTATGGAATGGTTTGGGTTGGAAGGGACCTTAAAGATGTGGTTCCAACCCCCCTGCCATGAGCAAGGACACCTCCCTCCAGCCCAGGTTGCTCAAAGCCTCATCCAGCCTGGTCTTAAACACTTCCAGGGATGAGGCATCTACAACCTCCCTGGGCAACCTGTTCCAGTGCCTCCCCACTCTCACTGGAAAGAATTTCTTCCTAATGTCCAACCTAAATCTCCCCTGCTCTAGTTTCAAACCCTTGCCCCTTGCCCTATCACCACAGCCCCTTACAAACAGTCCCTCTCCAGCTTTCCTGTAGCCCCCTTCAGGCACTGCATTCTGAATGACATTTCCTGGGAGCTGTGCCATGACCTGTGCTGACACCTGGAAGAAAGGGTGGGAAATGATGGCAGTGTCCATGTGCTGCAGTGTTTTCCCTCAGCTCTTGCAAGGAAGCTGTGCTCTCCCTGGTAGCTGAGGAGCTCTCTGGAGGGAGTCAGGCTGTGCTGAGTGCCCAAGGAAGGGCACAGATTTTGCTGTAAATCTGGCCAAAGCTACCTGCCAAAGCTCTGCTCATGCTTTATGGCAGCTCCTTGCTCTTGCCATGAACATCAGGCACCAACACTGACATAAGTCATGGATCTTGGGCCCTGAGCAATTCAGTAGGACTTGAAATCCTGCTGACAAGGAGAAGTTGGAGAGCAGCAGGAAGCTGCCAAGTGGGTTTGAAAATATCTCCATGTGCCTTTATGCTGATGCAAAGTGATCATAGAATGGTTTGGGTTGGAAGGGACCTCCAAAGGCCATCTAGTCCAACCCCCCTACAGTGAGCAGGGACATCCTCCACTAGGTCAGGTTGCCCAGATGGTGAGAAGAAAGCTCAGAGGCTTCCCTACATCCCCAAATCCTGGTGAATGCCCAGGGTGGGAAACAAGCAGGGTGGGCCCAGCACATTGCAGGAGGTAAGGAAGTGGAAACTTCATTTCCTGAGTCCCAGCTCTGGTGATGGGAAACTTTCCGGGGGACCACAAGTGCATGGACAGTGGGGAGGGAAGTTCTGTTCCTTGCTTTGCATTAAGCTGTAGTGTAGATGGCCCAGGGGAACAGGTCTTTAGAAACAATCCTGCTTTCATTCCCAGCCAAAAAATTCCCACTCTGATGATAGAAGACTTCCAGAATTTGGGCTGGATTGTCAGAACAGGACCTGAGCCAGGGAAGTGTCACACTCTTTGGTCCTTCCATTCCCCCCGCCGAAGGTGACAACAACCTTTCAGCAGCAGAACTCCTTCCTCAGACATCATTTTCAATTTAGCTCTCATGCAGGACAGAACAAGTGGGAAGAGACATTACAGCTCCAGCAGCTCTCAAGACCAGGTTGCCCAAAGGCACGCAGAGAGCCTTCCCCATGGCAGCAGAGTGCTGGCATCACCACAGTTTGCAGGAGAAGGAGACAGCTGGCAGCCTTGCACAGTGCCTCTCAAGGCTTCAACCAGAGGTAGATTATTTCCTCTGTGTGCACAAATAAAACCCTGACCGTTTGCCTTAATTTTCTTTAATTTTTTTTTCCTTCCCCGTCTCCCCCCAACTTGCTTTACTCTCTCCTCAAAAGAGAACAAATGTAAAAAGAAATTTGGTGCTAGGAGGTTCCCTTCATGTGATAGGCCCCAAAGATTTTCTTTGTCTCTTGTGCGGCTTGTAAAGCACATTTATTCCACATGCTTAGAGATTGCTGTAACTGGTGACAGGAAGGAACTAGCCAAGAATTCCAAGCTCCATGTAGACTTTCTCCTCAAAAGAGAACAAATGGAAAAAGAAATTTGGTGCTAGGAGGTTTCCTTCATGTGATAGGCCCCCAATGCTTTTATTTGTCTCTGTGCAGCTTGTAAAGCAACTTATTTCCACATGCTTAGACATGGCTGTAACTAGTGACAGGAAAGAGGTAGGCCAGAATTGCAAGCTCCATTTAGTCTCTCTCCTCAAAATAGAACAAATGGAAAAAGAAATTTGGTGCTAGGAGGTTGCCTTCATGTGTTAGCCCCCAATGCTTTCATTTGTCTATGAGCGGCTTGTAAAGCAAATTTTTTCCACATGCTTAGACATGGCTGTAACTGGTGACAGGAAAGAGCTAGGCCAGAATTGCAAGCTCCATTTAGTCTCTCTCCTCAAAAGAGACCAAATGGAAAAAAGAAATTTGGTGCTAGGAGGTTCACTTCATGTGTTAGCCCCAATCCTTTTGTTTCTCTCTGTGCGGCTGGTAAAGCAATTTTTTTCCACATGCTTAGACATGGCTGTAACTGGTGACAGGAAAGAGCTAGCCAAGAATTGCAAGCTCCATTCAGTCTTTCTCCTACAAACTAGAACAAATGGAAAAGGGAATTTGGTGCTAGGAATTTCCCTTCATGTGTTAGACCCCAAGGCTTTATTTTGCATCTCTGCGGCTTGTAAAGCAGGATTTTTCCACATGCTTAGACATGGTTTTAACTGGTGACAGGAAAGCGCTAGCCAAGAATTGCAAGCTCCATTTAGTCTCTCTCCTCAAAATAGAACAAATGGAAATAGAACTTCAATGTTAGGAGGTTGCCTTCATGTGATAGCCCCCAATGCTTTTGTTTGTCTCTGTGCGGCTTGTAAAGCAGCTTTTTTCCACATGCTTAGACATGGCTGTAAGTGGTGACAGGAAAGAGCTAGCCAAGAATTGTAAGCTCCATTTAGTCTCTCTCCTCAAAATAGAACAAATGGAAATAGAAATTCAATGCTAGGCGGTTTCCTTCATGTGTTAGCCCCCAATGCTTTTGTTTCTCTATGAGCGGCTTGTAAAGCAACTTTTTTCCACATGCTTAGACATGGCTGTAACTGGTGACAGGAAAGAGCTAGGCCAGAATTGCAAACTCCATTTAGACTCTCTCCTCAAAAGAGACCAAATGGAAAAAGAAATTTGGTGCTAGGAGGTTCCTTTCATGTGTTAGCCCCCAAAGCTTTTCTTTGTCTCTATGCAGCTTGTAAGGCACCTTTTTTCCACATGATTAGACATGGCTGTAACTGGTGGCAGGAAAGAGCTAGCCCAGAATTGTAAGCTCCGTTGAGTCTCTCTCCTCAAAATAGACCAAATGGAAAAAGAAATTTGGTGCTAGGAGGCTCCCTTCATGTGTTTGCCCCCAATGCTTTTGTTTGTCTCTGTACGGCTTGTAAAGCCCCTTTTTTCCACCTGCTTAGACATGGCTGTAACTGGTGACAGGAAAGAGGTAGCCTAGAATTGCAAGCTCCATTTAGTCACTCTCCTCAAAATAGAAAAAATGGGAAAAAAACCCTTTTTGCTAGGATGTTCCCTTCATGTGTTAACCCCCAATGCTTTTTTTTCTCTCTGTACGGCTTGTAAAGCAGCTTTTTTCCACATGCTTAGACATGGCTGTAACTGGTGACAGGAAAGAGCTAGCCAAGAATTGCAAGCTCCATTTAGTCTCTCTCCTCAAAAGAGACCAAATGGAAAAAGAAATTTGGTGCTAGGAGGTTCCTTTCATGTGTTAGCCCCCAAGTCTTTATTTTGCATCTCTGCGGCTGGTAAAGCAACTTTTTTCCACATGCTTAGACATGGCTGTAACTGGTGACAGGAAAGAGCTAGCCAGAATTGCAAGTTCCATTCAGTCTCCCTACCCAAAATAGAAGAAATGGAAAAAGATATTTGGTGCTAGGACGTTCCCTTCATGTGATAGGCCCCAATGATTTTATTTGCCTCTGTGCGGCTTGTTGTGCTGGGGCACACCCATCCTGGATGGGGGTGAGAAGAACCCAGCCACAGGTGGACAAAAGAAATTTAATCTGGGGAGGGCTTGGCCCCTCCCCTGCTGGGAGAAGGTGGTCCCCTGACTCAGAGGTGGTCTATTCCACTTCCCCTTCCTGTCCAGCAAGCCTATAAAAGGGGCAGATATCTCGCTGCTCTGCCCTTTTTTCCTGCCTCGTCTGCTCAAGAGGACTTCCTGCTGCTGTTGCTGTCTCCTGCACTGGACCACGTGGCTGGGGCCCTCTCTCTCTCAACTGAATCCACCGACATCCAGGGGAACACAAGGCCATCCAGGCTTGGTTTTGCATATATTTTTCTTCCCACTTACCCTCATCCCTCACCTCTGTGAACCCCCCCCTGTTACTGATAGATAGATATATAGATATATATATGTGTGTGTGTGTGTAAAAAATTATTTTTTCTCCTTTCCCTTTTGTGAAAAAAAAGAAAAAAATTTACTCCTCCTACTTCCAAACCGACTTCAGAGTATTTCTTTCACGAGTTTTTTTTTTTTTTTCTTCTTCTCTCTCTCTCCACCCCACCAGGGAGAAGGGCTGGGGGAGGAATTTATATCTATTATCATTTGAGCTCCTAAACTCAGAGCTCAAACCACCACAATATGTCTTTTGGCGCTTCCAACGTAGGCTTGGGAAATATATTTTTTTTTTTTTGCTTGAAAATAACACCTGACTGGGAAAGAAGGGTTTGGAAGTAGAGATGGTAATTTTACAGACTCTTACGGTTCAAGTTTTTGGATGGGCTGTTGGCTGGATCTTTTGGACGCATGTGTATAAACTACTGATTTACCGTGTGCTTTGGTTAATTATAGAGATGCTGCTTGACTGGATAAAAACTCTGCCAATGCAGTTTTGCATGTACCTTTTGAATTCCATCAATCCTACTGGCGGTGGGCACTTCTCAAACTTTTCTGACATAAAGAATTTCTCTGAAACCTATTATGAAACTAAACGTGTGGATAAAAATATTGCTGAAGGAGAATGGGACTATGTAAAAATATGCTCTGTAGGCTTAAATGTAATCTTGATAATCATACTGGCTCTGGCCATGTGGGGAAGGGGGTGCCCCAACCCATTAAGAGCTATCTGTGGAGGGACAATCGGTTTAGGGAGTTCTTTTGTAAGCCTTAATGGCCCAAAGTCGGAGAGCTGTAAGCACTGCAGGCACTGTGATAATGTTTATGAAAACAGGAGGGAGGGGTCTGGTTGCTGTGAATGCTGTCCAGCCCTACAGGGGCTGGTCCAGCCGGAGGCCTACCCCCGAGGGTTTGCCCCCCCCACCAACAGCTTCACACATAACCCCTGATGCTCCTCCACCTGTAGTTTCCCTAGCACTGGTTACCACACGCAGGAAAAAGATGCAAAAATCAGCTCCAAATACGGATGGTGAAGAAGGCACCTCAGCAGTACCCAGCACATCTCAGAACCCACCAGCAGATGGAGAGGACTCAGATCAGGAGATCATAACCATCACATCTCTGCCCAGAAAAGAATTAAGGCAAACTCGTCTGGACTACGCACGGAGAGAGGGTGAGACAATACTAAACTAGACCCTAAAATGTTGGGATGAGGGTGCAGAAACTGTAGATCTAGATAAGAGGGAGGCAAAACTTCTAGGCTCCCTGTCTCATGATGCCGGTCTGGATAAAGAATTAGCAAAGCTCGATGGAACACACACTCTCTGGGCCTGGATTACTAATGCTACAAAGTGCAGGTACCCTACCAGAGAGGATTTGCCTTGGGCCCCAATTAAATGGACGGCTATGGAACAGGGCATTCGGTACCTGAGACAGATGGCTGTGCTGGAGATCATCTATGGAAATGGCCAGCTCCCCTTGGACCCAGATCAGGTGTCCATGAAACGGTCCTTAGTAAAGAAACTCACCCAGGGTGCCCCTCAAAGATATGCACACACACTAGGAGGGATGCTTCTGACTGGATAGGATGGAAGTCCTAAAACTGTGGGTGAGTTTGCTAGTGACCTGAGGGAATATGAGGACAGTGTCAGTCACAGGCCCGTAATCTCAGCCATAGAGGCTATGACTAAAGACATCATCAAAGAGATTAAGGCCTCCAAGCCTGAACTGAAGGAAGGGGATGACACCTTTTCTTCCCCTTCACCTTATCCATCAGAATGGATCCATGTTTCAGACATCAGGAATAAACGTCATTCTCCTCCCCCTAGGAGATCACCGCAAGCTAATCAGGGGATGTCAAGGGTGGCTCTGTGGAGAGCTCTCTGTGACCATGGGGAAAACATGAAGCGCTGGGATGGCCAACCCACCTCTGCACTCTGGGCCAGAGTATGGGAACTGCAAGGTGGCCCCAATGGGAATAACTCGCCCAGGAGAAGGGCAGCCCCAGTTTCCCAGGGTGGTTCCTCCCGTTCAAGAGACCCTTCTCCCAGTAACACAGGGCCCTGTGACAAATGTGGGCATCGCCGCCAGCATTAGACGTGCCCTGCCTCCAGCCAGGCGGAGGTCAGGGACAACAGAGTGTACTGGGATGTGTTTGTGAAATGGCCTGGCACTTCAGAAGCCCTGAAGTACCGAGCTCTGGTGGACACAGGGGCCCAATGCACCCTAACACCATCAAGCTACAGAGGGACTGAGCCCATAACCATTCAAGAGGTCACAGGGGGCTCACAAGATCTGACTGTACTGCAGGCTGAGATAAGCCTGACTGGGAATGAGTGGGGAAAACACACCATAGTGACAGGTCCAGATGCACCTTGCATTCTTGGCATTGACTTTCTGCGGGAGGGATGTTTTAAGGACCCTAAGGGGCACAAGTGGGCATTTGGGGTAGCAGCTGTAGGGACTGCAGACAGGGAACAGCTGTCTGCCATGCCTGAGCTGTCAGATGACTCCTCCGTAGTTGGCAGCCATAAGGTGCAGGATTTGAAGTTACCAATTGCTCCTCACATAGTGCATCGCAGGCAATACAGGACCAACCGAGACTCTCTGCACCCCATACATCAACTGATTCGACGACTGGAGAGCCAGAAGGTAATCAGCAAAGCTCATTCACCTTCCAACAGCCCAATGTGGCCAGTGGGGAAGGCAAACGGGGAATGGAGATTGACTGTGGACTACCGTGGCCTGAATGAAGTGACTCCTCCGATGAGTGCTGCTGTGCCAGACATGTTGGAGCTCCAGTACGAAGTGGAATCGAAGGCGGCCAAGTGGTATGCCACAATAGACATTGCTAAGGCTTTCTTCTCCATTCCCATTGCAGAAGAGTGTAGGCCACGGTTTGCTTTCACCTGGAGAGGTGTCCAATATCAATGGAATCGTCTCCCCCAGGGGTGGAAAAACAGTTCTACCATCTTCCATGAAGTGATCCAAACTGCACTGGAGAAGGGTGGAGCCCCTGAGCACCTGCAGTTCATTGGTGACATCATTGTATGGGGTGAGACAGCAGAGGAGGTCTATGAGAAGGGTAAGAGGATAATCGATATCCTGTTGGAGGCTGGCTTTGCCATAAAGAGGAACAAGGTAAAAGGGCCTGCCAGAGAGATCCAGTTTCTGGGAGTTCGATGGCAAGATGGCCGTCGCCACATCCCTCAGGATGTGGTGAATAAGGTAGCCACTGTGGTGCAACCCACTAGTAAGAAAGAGACACAATCCTTCTTGGGGCTTGTGGGCTTCTGGAAAACGCACATTCCCAGGTATAGTCAAATAGTGAAACCCTCTTCCATGTAACATGGAAGAAAAATAGTTTTGTGTGGGGATCTGAGCAACAGGTAGCATTTGACCAGATAAAACGAGAAGTGGTCCATGCTATGGCTCTGGGACCTGTTCGAACTGGGCCAGAGATCAAGAATGTGCTGTATACTGCGGCTGGTGAGAGTGGTCCTACATGGAGTTTGTGGCAGAAAGCTCCTGGTGAGACAAGGGGCAGGCCCCTAGGTTTCTGGAGTAAGGGGTACAAAGGTTCTGAGGCCAACTACACTGCAACAGAAAAGGAGATCCTAGTTGCCTATGAGGGAGTCCGAGCTGCTTCTGAGATAATTGGGACCGAGTCATCACTCCTTTTAGCTCCAAGGCTTCCAGTCCTGACTTGGATGTTTAAAGGGAGAGGCTCAACCTCACATCATGCCACAGATGCCACCTGGAGTAAATGGATGGCCCTGATAACTAAGCGAGCTCGAATGGGGAACTTTGAACGCCCTGGCATAGTAGAAGTGATCAGCAACTGGCCAGAGGGTGCTGACTTTGGGATGCCACCAGAGAAGACAGTGACCCATGCTGAGGAAGCTCCCCCATATAATGACCTCCCTGATAATGAAAAGGGCTATGCTCTATTCACAGATGGATCTTGCTGTCTTGTAGGGAGCAAGCGGAGATGGAAGGCAGCTGTCTGGAGCCCAACAAGGCAAGTGGCAGAAGCAAGGGACGGAGAAGGCGAATCCAGTCAGTATGCAGAGGTAAAAGCTGTCCAGCTGGCCCTGGATATAGCAAAACAGGAGAACTGGCCGGTGCTTTACCTGGATGGTGGCAAATGCCTTATGGGGGTGGCTGAAGGAATGGAAGAAGAACGGATGGCAGAGGAAAGGAAAGGCTATCTGGGCCACAGACCTGTGGCAAGACATTGCTGCCCATCTGGACAAGCTGCCAATAAAGGTACGGCACATCGATGCACACATTCCCAAAAGCAGAGCCACTGAGGAACACCAGCACAACCACCAAGCAGATCTGGCTGCTAAAATCTCCCAGATAGACTTGGACTGGGAACACAAGGGTGAGCTATTCCTAGCTCGCTGGGCCCATGACACTTCAGGTCACCAAGGGAGAGATGCCACATACCGGTGGGCTCGGGACAGGTCAGTGGACATATCCATGGAAGCCATCTCCCAGGTTATTCATGAGTGTGACATCTGTGCTGCCATAAAGCAGGCTAAGTGCATGAAGCATTTATGGTATGGGGGGAGATGGTCAAAGTATAAGTATGGAGAGGCCTGGCAGATCGACTACATCACCCTTCCTCGAGCTCACAGTGGCAAACAGTACGTACTGACCATGGTGGAGGCAAGTACAGGATGGCTGGAAACCTACCCAGTACCTCATGCCACTGCCTGCAACACCATCCTGGGCCTGGAGAGGCACGTCCTGTGGAGACACGAGGCCCCAGAGAGGATCGAGTCGGACAATGGAACCCACTTCAAGAACCATCTCACAAGGGACTGGGCAAAGGAACATGGGATTGAATGGATTTACCATATCCCATGTCATGCATCAGCTGCAGGGAAGGTTGAACGCTACAATGGCTTGTTGAAGACCACCCTAAAAGCCATGGGGGGTGGAACCTTTAGGAACTGGGAAAGGCACCTAGCTCAGGCCACTTGGTTAGTCAATAGCAGAGGGTCTGTAAACCGAGCTGGTCCTGCCCAGTCCAACCTGCTGCAAACAGTGGATGGAGATGGAGTTCCTGTGATCAATGAGAAAAACCTACTAGGAAAATCAGTATGGGTTTTCCCTGCTGTTGGTGGGGGCAAACCAACCCGAGGGGTGGTCTCTGCTGAGGGGCCTGGTCACACATACTGGGTCATGCTAGAGACTGGGGATATTCAGTGTGTGCCACAACGAAACGTGACGTTGGCTGAAAAGGTATAGCCTCTGAAGGTAACACCAATTAATGTAATGTAATCACTGTATAATAGTTATAAGTCGTTGTAAGTTTTCTCTCCTAGTTTGATAACAACCTGGTGTCCAGGATCCAGCATGAACCCACCGCACACAAGCATCAGCTCAAAAGGACTTCTGCATCATCTCGCCTACACCTGCTCCTGCTTCCCATACAGCAATAGACTGCTCCTGACTCCCCTTCAGAGGTGAAGATGGTTTCCTGTTCTCTCTTATTCTTCTCCACGTTCCTGCCCAGCTCAAGCACCACCTGCATCAACTGGCACCAGAGAGAGAGACTGCCCTGAGAGAGACACAGCCGGGATAAAGAGGGACTTACAACATGAACTCCAATACCACAACTCATGACTGGATAAAGAAACTGTGACAGGAAAGTGGAAGTGAAATAGAAGGGGTGGAGTGTGCTGGGGCACACCCATCCTGGATGGGGCTGAGAAGAACCCAGCCACAGGTGGACAAAAGAAATTTAATCTGTGGAGGGCTTGGCCCCTCCCCTGCTGGGAGAAGGTTGTCCCCTGACTCAGAGGTGGTCTATTCCACTTCCCCTTCCTGTCCAGCAAGCCTATAAAAGGGGCAGATATCTCGCTGCTCTGCCCTTTTTTCCTGCCTCGTCTGCTCAAGAGTACTTCCTGCTGCTGTTGCTGTCACTGTCTCCTGCACCGGACCACGTGGCTGGGGCTCTTTCTCTCTCTCAACTGAATCCACCGACATCCAGGGGAACACAAGGCCATCCAGGCTTGGTTTTGCATATTATTCTTCTGACTTACCCTCATCCCTCACCTCTGTGAACCCCCCCTGTTACTGATATATATATATAGATATATGTAAAAAATTATTTTTTCTCCTTTCCCTTTTGTGAAAAAAAAAGAAAAAAATTTACTCCTCCTACTTCCAAACCGACTTCAGAATATTTCTTTCACGAGGTTTTTTTTTTTTCTTCTTCTTCTCTCTCTCTCTACCCTGCCGAGAAAAAAGGGAGAAGGGCTGGGGGAGGAATTTATATCTATTATCATTTGAGCTCCTAAACTCAGAGCTCAAACCACCACACTTGTAAAGCAACTTTTTTCCACATGCTTAGACATGGCTGTAACTGGTGACAGGAAAGAGCTAGCCCAGAATTGCAAGCTCCATTTAGTCTCTCTCCTCACAATAGAACAAATGGAAAAAAAAATGGTGCTAGGAGGTTCCCTTGATGTGTAAACCCCAATGCTTTTGTTTGTCTCTGTGCGGCTTGTAAAGCAACTTTTTTCCACATGCTTAGACATGGCTGTAACTGGTGACAGGAAAGAGCTAGCCCAGAATTGCAAGCTCCATTTAGTCTCTCTCCTCAAAATAGACCAAATGGAAAAAGGAATTTGGTGCTAGGAGGTTCCCTTCATGTTTTAGCCCCCAAAGCTTTTGTTTGGCTCTGTGCGGTTATTGCAAAGCACCTCTTTTCCACCTGCTTAGACATGGCTGTAATTGGTGACAGGAAAGAGCTAGCCAAGAATTGCAAGCTCCATTTAGTCTCTCTCCTCACAATAGTACAAATGAAAAAGAATATTGGTGCTAGGACGTTCCCTTCTTGTGTGAGTCCCCAATGATTTTTTTTGTCTGTGTATGGCTTGTAAAGAACCTTTTTTCCACATGCTTAGACACGGCTCTCAATGGTGACAGGAAGGAGCTAGTCAAGAATCGCAAGCTCCATTGAATCTCTCTCCGCAAAATAGAACAAATGGAAAAGGGAATTTGGTGCTAGGAGGTTCCCTTCATGTGTTAACCCCCAATGCTTTTGTTTGTCTCTGTTTGGCTTGTAAAGCAACTTTCTTCCATATGCTTCGACATGGCTGTAAGTGCTGACAGGAAAGATCTAGCCAAGAATTGCAAGTTCCATTTTTCTCTCTCCTCCAAATAGACCAAATGGAAAAGGGAATTTGGTGCTAGGAAGTTCCCTTCCTGTGTTAACCCCTAATGATTTTATTTGTCTTTGTGCGGCTTGTAAACCACATTTTTTCCACATGCTTCGACTTGGCTGTAACTGTTGACAGGAAAGAGCTAGCCAAGAATTGCAAGCTCCATTTAGTCTCTCTCCTCAAAGTAGACCAAATGGAAAAAGGAATGTGGTGTTAGGAGTTTCCCTTCATGTGTTGACCCCCAAAGCTTTTATTTGTCTCTGTGGGGCTTGTAAAGTAGTTTTTTAAACACATGGTTAGACATGGCTGTAACTGGTGACAGGAAAAAGCTAGCCCAGAATTGCAAGCTCCATTTAGTCTCTCTCCTCCAAATAGACAAAATGGAAAAAGGAATGAGGTGCTAGGACGTTCCCTTCCTGTGTTAACCCCCAATGCTTTTTTTTCTCTCTGTACGGCTTAGAAAGAACCTTTTTTCCACATGCTTAGACATAGCTGTAACTGGTGACAGGAAAGAGCTAGCCCAGAATTGCAAGCTCCATTTAGTGTCCTGACTCAAAATAGTACAAATGGAAAAAGGAATTTGGTGCTAGGAGGTTCTCTTCATGTGTTAGCCCACAATGCTTTTATTTGTCTCTGAGAGGCTTGTAAGGCACCTTTTTTCCACATGCTTAGACATGGCTGTAACTGGTGACAGGAAAGAGCTAGCCAAGAATTCAAGCTCCATTTAGTCTCTCTCCTCAAAGTAGACCAAATGGAAAAAGATATTTTGTGCTAGGATGTTCCCTTCGTGTGTTAGCCCCCAATGATTATATTTGTCTCTGTACGGCTTGTAAAGCAACTTTTTTCCACATAATTACACATGGTTTTAACTGGTGACAGGAAAGAACTAGCTAAGAATTGCAAGCTCTATTTAGTCTCTCTCCTCCAAATAGACCAAATTAAAAAGAATTTTGGTGCTAGGACGTTCCCTTCTTGTGTTAGCCCCCAATGATTTTTTTTGTCTGAGTATGGCTTGTAAAGAACCTTTTTTCCACATGCTTAGACATGGCTGTAAGTGGTGACAGGAAAGAGCTAGCCCAGAATTGCAAGCTCCATTTAGTATCTCTCCTCAAAATAGACCAAATGGAAAAAGAAATTTGGTGCTAGGAGGTTCCCTTCATGTGTTAACCCCCAAAGCTTTTGTTTGTTTCTGTTTGGCTTATAAAGCAACTTTTTTCCCCGTGTGTGTCGGTGTGAGCTGAAATTCCCCCCCACCAACAATAACCAGGCTAGCCCAGTCTGGAAGCAAATGAAAAGCTGTATTTACAAGCAGAGTCTAAAATCTACAATGAAATGCAATGAATATATACAAATATACAAAATTCACAACATTCACAAATATATACAATCAACAGAAAGAGCACAATCGATCTCCCTTTGCTTCCCCCCAAGGGGACCCTCCCAAAGGGGCCTCTCTCTCTCCCAGGAGCTTCCCCCCAGACCCCCCTGGACAGAGAAGCAGAGTTAGTTAAACAGAAAGTTGTTAACTTAGCTGCCAAGGTCAGTGTGTTATCTTCAGCCAGAAGAGAAGAAGAAACAGCAGCCAGACAGCCCAGCAACTGCCCCCACTGCCGAACACAGAATGTGCAGAATGCCTACTTTGTTTTGGGTAATAGTTCTTAAACATTTCTATCTATCCAATGGAAGTGTTTAGAACAATCGTTATTTTGCTTTCTTACACCCAATAGTGACTTATTTACATTCTTTCACTTTCTCTGTTCTGAACTTTGCAAGGAAAAATTAAAAAGACAGTTTCAAACCATCACAGTCCACCCCTTCTAAACAATTCCATTGGCTGCTGCTATCATTTATCTAATCTAAAATAATATCTACAACACTAGGTGAATAAAGACCATAGTCCATTCCGGCTATCTCAGATGTAGATGATTCAAAAGAGTCAAATCACAGGAAAAACAGCAAACAGCTTGTTTCCTCGCAGATGGAGCGAAGGAAGGAACAGGGACTCTCAGGTGACTCAGGGCTCTCAGGGTTCGTGCACCGTAGATCTCATGAACTCTCCTCTTGGGCGCGATGCTGTATCTGCGCAACACTCTGAATTTAACCTCTCTCAGCCAAAGTTAGATTTCTTTGTGGAATACACTGAATTTCACCATTTTCTTGCATCACCCAATAGGTGTGACCAGGACCTTCAGCAGAAACCACCCCTCGGACAGGTTTGGCCTCTCCTGAAGGAGAAAATACCCAAACAGTTTTGCCTAACAGATTCTTTTCTCTGATAACAGGAACTCTATCACCTTCTTCCTTTCGCAACAAATCTGATTGGGCAGGTCCAGCTCGATTCACTGAACCTCTACTATTCACCAACCAGGTTGCTTGTGCTAAATGTTTCTCCCAGTTTTTCAAAGATCCACCCCCCATGGCTTTGAGAGTGGTTTTCAGCAAACCATTGTAGCGTTCGATCTTCCCTGCAGCTGGTGCATAGTAGGGAATGTGGAATATCCACTCGATGCCGTGCTCTTTGGCCCAGTTTTTTACAAGATTATTCTTGAAATTAGTTCCATTGTCTGACTCAATCCTCTCTGGAGTTCCATGTCTCCACAGGATTTGTCTCTCCAGACCAAGAATGGTGTTACGTGCAGTTGCATGAGGAACTGGATAAGTTTCCAGCCATCCAGTGCTTGCCTCTACCATAGTCAGCACATACTGCTTACCAGATGGAGAACGAGGTAGAGTGATGTAGTCAATCTGCCAGGCTTCACCATACTTGTACTTGGACCATCGGTCACCGTACCACAAGGGCTTGATCCGCTTTGCCTGCTTAATAGCAGCACAAATGTCACAGTCATGGATGACTTGTGTGATAGCATCCATGGAAATGTCAATGGATCTGTCACGAGCCCATCGGTAGGTTGCATCTCTGCCTTGATGTCCTGACGAGTCATGGGCCCACCGAGCTAAGAACAGCTCACCTCGGTGTTTCCAGTCAAGATCAGGATCAGGATCAGAGTTTGTGTCCACCTGGGAAACTCTTGCAGCTAGATCTGCCTGATGGTTGTGTTGTTGTTCCTCAGTAGCTTTGCTCTTAGGAATGTGAGCATCGATGTGTCTCACTTTCACTGGGATTCTCTCAATGCGAGCAGCAATGTCTTGCCACAGATCTGCAGCCCAGATTGGCTTTCCTTTCCTCTGCCAGCCATTCTTCTTCCAGTCTTTCAGCCAACCCCACAAGGCATTGGCTACCATCCACGAGTCGGTGTAGAGATAAAGCTTTGGCCATCTCTCACGTTCAGCTACGTTAAGAGCTAGCTGGACAGCTTTTACCTCTGCGAATTGACTGGATTCTCCTTCTCCATCTCTCGCTTCTGCAACTCTGCGCATTGGACTCCACACTGCAGATTTCCATCTCCGCTTGTTCCCAACCAGACGACAGGAACCGTCTGTGAACAAAGCATATCTCTTGTCATCATCAGACAGATCACTGTAAGGAGGAGCTTCCTCAGCACGAGTTACTCTCTCCTCTGGAGGTTTAGCACAGCTTGTGCCTTCTGGCCAGTTTGTGATCACCTCCACCAAACCAGGCCTTTCGAGATTTCCCATTCGAGCTCTCTGTGTTATCAGAGCCATCCACTTAGACCAGGTAGCATCTGTTGCATGATGTGGTGAAGAACCTTTGCCTTTGAACATCCAATTCAGAACTGGCAATCTAGGAGCTAGAAGAAGTTGTGACTCAGTTCCGATCACTTCAGAAGCAGCTTTCACTCCTTCATAAGCAGCTAAAATCTCTTTCTCTGTTGGAGTGTAGTTTGCCTCTGAGCCTCTGTAGCCACGACCCCAGAAACCAAGAGGACGTCCTCGTGTCTCCCCTGGAGCTCTTTGCCATAAGCACCAGGTTGGACCATTGTCACTCGCGGCCGTGTACAGAATGTTCTTAATGTCTGGACCAGTTCGGACAGGTCCCAGACCCATCGCTTGGACTACCTCTCGCTTGATCTGGTCAAAGGCTGCTTGTTGCTCAGGACCCCATTGGAAACTGTTTCTCTTTCGAGTCACATCATATAGAGGTTTCACAATCTGACTGTATCCAGGAATGTGCAGTCTCCAAAATCCCACTATGCCTAGGAAACGCAGAGTTTCTTTCTTGTTGATGGGATTTGCCATGGTGGAGACTCTGTTTATCACATCCATTGGGATGTGACGGCGACCATCTTGCCACCGCACTCCCAGAAACTGGATTTCTCTGGCAGGTCCTTTCACCTTGTCTCGCTTGATAGCGAAACCAGCTTGCAAGAGAATGTCAAGGATTTTATTACCTTTCTTGAAGACTTCTTCAGCAGTCTCACCCCAGACAATGATGTCATCGATGAACTGAATGTGTTCTGGAGCTCCACCTTTCTCCAAAGCATCATGGATCACTGCATGGCAGATGGTTGAACTGTGAATCCACCCCTGGGGCAAACGATTGAATGTGTACTGAATGCCTCTCCAGGTGAAAGCAAACTGATGCCTGCATTCCTCTGCTATGGGAATAGAGAAGAAAGCATTAGCAATGTCTATGGTAGCATACCATTTGGCCTGCTTGGATTCCAGCTCATATTGGAGTTCCATCATGTCTGGTACAGCTGCACTCATGGGTGGAGTTACTTCATTCAAGGCACGGAAATCAACTGTCAGACGCCACTCTCCATTCTGCTTTCTCACAGGCCAGATTGGACTGTTGAAAGGTGAATGAGTTTTGCTGATGACCTTCTGACTCTCCAACTGACGAATCAAGTTTTGAATGGGCACCAAAGAGTCACGGTTGGTTCTGTATTGTCTGTGATGCACAGTTTGAGAAGCAACTGGCAGCTTTACATCCTCTATCTCATGTTGTCCCACAACTGCAGATTCATCTGAAAGCTCAGGTCTAATGGACAACTTCAATTTTCCTCCATCAATTTCTACAGTTGCTATTCCAAAAGCCCATTTGTAACCCTTAGGGTCTTTAAAACGCCCTTCTCTCAGAAAGTCAATTCCCAAAATACAAGGTGCATTAGGACCTGTTACAATAGTATGTTTCTTCCACTGCTTCCCAGTTAAACTTATATCAACCTCTATCTTAAACAACTCTTGAGATCCACCAGTGACTCCCTGAATAGTTATAGATTCTCCCCCTTGATAATTTGATGGTATTATGGTGCACTGAGCTCCTGTGTCAACCAAGGCCCTGTACTTCTGAAATTTTGAAGTGCCAGGCCACTGGATGTACACATCCCAATAGATTCTGTTATCTCCATTATCCCTTACCTCCCCCTGGCGGAAGGCAGGGCACCCCTAATGGTGGGGATTACCTCCACATGTACAGCCGGCACAATGTCCAGCACCAGAATTAGGATCACTGTTGGAGCTATCAGAGTTGTTCTGGGAAACTGAGGAAGCGACAGCTACCCTCCTGGTATTGCTACCTCGGGATCTGCCCCTCTGCAGCTCCCGTAACCTCTTGAAAAGATCAGAAGTTGGTTGACCATCCCATCTGTTCATGTTCTCACCAAACTGATCACGCAGAGTTATCCAGATACTGCCACGTGATTGCCTCTGCTGTCTGTTTTGGTTTGACCTATTCTGGAATGGCCTCCTTGGAGCACGTCTGTTCCTAACAGCTGAAACTTGTATCCATCTGGAGGAAGAGGAATCAGAATCATCCCCCTTCATCAAGTTGGATATGGAGGTTTTAAGTTCCTCCTTCAGCTCTTTCATGCAATTCTCCATCTTTCCAGACAGAGTTTCAATGGCTGAAACCAAAGAAGTACGTGCAAGACTATCCTCCAATTGCCTCATCTGGTCAGTGAAATGGCCAACAGTAGGAGGTGCTCCACCATAATTTCTTGCCACAATCCTGCTTGCCAGAATAGTGGCATAATTAGGAGGAGCAAGCTTAATGAGCTTTTTGGCAAGGCCTGTTCCAACAGGAATTTCATCAGGATTCAGAGTCTTATGATCTCCATACATTATTTCTCTCACAGCAAACTCTCTCAGACGCTTGATTCCCTCAGCTATTGTGGTCCAAGGCTTAGGGTTCCATGGTAAATCATCTCTGCTGGGGTACCTCAGCGAGACTGCCAGTAGGAGGCGTGCCCACAGAGAAACTTTACCAATGCACTTGCCTAGGTGCCTGTCTATGCCTGTATCCTTTGAGAGCATCCCCAACTGAGAGGCCGACTTGTCACCTACCACCAATGCTGGGGCTCCCATATCAAAACACCTGGCTAGCCAAGACAGGACTGGCTCATTATCTCCTCTGATGTAATCCTTCCTCACATGTCTAATTTCCTGTCTGGGTGCATTAGCTGACTGTATGTCATCCTCATCCTCATCATCATCATCATCCTGAGGTTGCTGTCCCCATAATCCTATTTTAATCCTCCGTTGAATTTCTTTGAGTTCAGAGGCACTACCAGCAGTTGCTAATCTACTAGGGTCTACATCCTGACCTACATTTCCATCATCCATGTGGGGTCTCAAGAGGTCTACCAGAGTTTTAAGGCTAACCCTCTCTTCCTCATCAGAAGGATCTTTCTTAACAGAGGGACCCTGAGTAGAAGGACCCTCATCTCCATCTGCACCATCTCCTGCAGCATCTGCATCTCCTCCTGCAGCTCCTTTGCGCTTTCTGGTGATAGTGGCAACCAAATTTACTGGCTTGGTTTTCACATTCACAGCAGAGTTGGAAGAGCAAGTAGCCTTATGTCTTTCTTGATACAGTGCTATCAGTAGCCATATGATTATTCCAAGAAGCAACAAATTTAAGATTAAGGCTAGTACAAGATATCTAGGGTACCACTGGTTCCAAAGACCCTCTGTAGTTGTAAGAGGAGTAACAAACTCATATGTGTCTGCTAGCAGATCCATAGTTGAGTTACCATAGCTTCTTAGCCCAATAAGACCATAACAGAATTCACCAACATTCAGTAACTTGTTCTTAACCCAAAGAAATGACTTATATGCCACATATCTCACAATCTTGTCTATCATGCAGGAAACAGCCCATCTGTAAACAATCACACTGATAATAGATGAAATAGAATGACTCAGAATCCAAAACAGCTTCATTTTGCTTCCTAATCTGAGCAGAAATAAATCACAAGCAATCGAGCCCCACGTTGGGCGCCAAAAATAAAAAGTGTGTCGGTGTGAGCTGAAATTCCCCCCCCACCAACAATAACCAGGCTAGCCCAGTCTGGAAGCAAATGAAAAGCTGTATTTACAAGCAGAGTCTAAAATCTACAATGAAATGCAATGAATATGTACAAATATACAAAATTCACAACATTCACAAATATATACAATCAACAGAAAGAGCACAATCGATCTCCCTTTGCTTCCCCCCAAGGGGACCCTCCCAAAGGGGCCTCCTCTCTCCCAGGAGCTTCCCCCCAGACCCCCCTGGACAGAGAAGCAGAGTTAGTTAAGCAGAAAGTTGTTAACTTAGCTGCCAAGGTCAGTGTGTTATCTTCAGCCAGAAGAGAAGAAGAAACAGCAGCCAGACAGCCCAGCAACTGCCCCCACTGCCGAACACAGAATGTGCAGAATGCCTACTTTGTTTTGGGTAATAGTTCTTAAACATTTCTATCTATCCAATGGAAGTGTTTAGAACAATCGTTATTTTGCTTTCTTACACCCAATAGTGACTTATTTACATTCTTTCACTTTCTCTGTTCTGAACTTTGCAAGGAAAAATTAAAAAGACAGTTTCAAACCATCACACCGTGCTAAGACCTGGCTGTAACTGGTGACAGGAAAGAGCTAGCCCAGAATTGCAAGCTCCATTTAGTCTCTCTCCTCAAAATACACTAATTGGCAAAAGAAATTTGGTGCTAGGATGTTCCCTTGATGTGTTAGCCCCCAATTATTATCTTTGCCTCTGTGCAGCTTGTAAATCACCTTTTTTCCACATGCTTAGACATGGCTGTAACTGGTGACAGGAAAGAGCTAGCCCAGAATTGCAAGCTCCATTTAGTCTCTCTCCTCAAATTAGAACAAATGGAAAAAGAAATTTGGTGCTAGGAGATTCCCTTCATGTGATAGCCCCCAATTATTATCTTTGCCTCTGTGCAGCTTGTAAATCACCTTTTTTCCACATGCTTAGACATGGCTGTAACTGGTGACAGGAAAGAGCTAGCCCAGAATTGCAAGCTCCATTTAGTCTCTCTCCTCAAAATAGACCAAATGTAAAAAGGAATTTGGTGCTAGGAGGTTCCCTTCATGTGATAAGCCTCAATTATTTTCTTTGTCTCTGTGCAGCTTCTAAAGCACCTTTTTTCCACATGCTTAGATATGGCTGTAACTGGTGACAGGAAAGAGCTAGCCACAACTTGCAAGCTCCTTTTAGACTCTCTCCTGAAAAGAGACCAAATGGACGAAAAAATTTGGTGCTAGGAGGTTCACTTCATGTGATAGGTAGTTGTAGACAGCAATGAGGTCTCCCCTGAGCCTCCTCTTCTCTAGGCTGAACACCCCCAGCTCCCTCAGCCTCTGCTCACAGGGTTTGTGTAAGAGCAGCAGCACCTTTGCCCTGGCTTTTCTTCTACACCATTTTCACTGTTAGAAGAGACAAACCCACAGCACAGCCACCACCACCCCACCTGAATAAGCTCCTTTTAGCACTCCAAGGTGAGAAGCAGATTTTTTTTCTTGTCTTCCCCTGATACCTGCTCAGTGCCATTGCATGTGGAAACCACATGGCCAGGATGGCAGAGGGATGTGGCAAAAGAAGACGCAGACCTGCAGCCCCAAAGGCCAATGGCAGCCTAGGGCCAGAGCTGGAGACAGGGGATCCTGCCCCTCTGCTCTGCTCTGGAGAGACTTCACCTGCAGGGCTGTGTCCAGATATAGGACCCCCAACACAAGACACATTGACCTGATGGAGCGGGTCCAGAGGAAGCCACAAAGGTGACCAGAGGCTGTAGCACAGGCTAAAAGGATTGAATCTGTTCAGGCTGGAGAAGAGAAGGTTCTGGGGATGCCTGGTCACATTTCAATGTCTGAAAGAAACCTATAGGAAGGCTGGGTAGGGAGTGTTTAGAAGGGCCTGTGGGGGATTCGACAAGGAGTAATGGTTTGCAACTAGAGCAGGGCAGACTTAGGTTGGACATCAGGAGGAAGTTCTGCACAATGAGGATGGGGAGACACTGGAACAGGTTGCCCAGGTAGGTGGTTGAGGCTCCATCCCTGGAGACATTCAAGATAAGACTGGAAGTGGCCCTGGGCAGCTTGCTACAGTTGGAGATGTCCCTGCTGACTGCAGGGGAGTTGGACAAGATGACCTTGGGGGCGTCCCTTCCAACCTGATGCAATGTGTGTGTGTAAATTTGGGTATAAAGGGAGAATCAGGGAGCAGGGTTCTGTGCTTGGATGGAAAGAAGATGCACATTCTTGCTTGCCCTAGTGCAAAACTACCCCTACTGGTGCCACTCTATTTCAACTTTCATCACATCATCCAGGCAGAACAAAGGGCAGAAAAAAATATGTCTTAAAGCTGTAAGTGCAGGCTTTCACCTTGAGCTAATTTGTAACCAATTAACTCAAGATGTGAAGGTCAAGTTTGAGACCAGTCCTTCCCCCAAACTTCTGTTCCAGAGGAGAAACATCCCTGGCTCTGCAGGGCAGAGCACAGACATTTATATTCTGCTGTTAATCTGCAGGGAGTTACCAGGTCTGCAAGTTAATTGGCAATCAATTAACTGCAGGTTAGAAAAAGACCAAGCAGAAAGAAAAGCCTTTGCTGCACGGGGGGGGGGGAGGGGGGGGCTTTCCCTGACTGACTTCTGCATTTCACAGAGGCTTCTTTGGTAAAGAAAACTCTAAAACAACCTGAAAGGAAGTTGGGGTGAGGTGGGGGTTGGGCTCTTATGCCTAGTATCAGGTGATAGAAGGAGAGGAAATGGCCTGAAATTGTGCCAGGGGAGGGTAAGGTTGGAGATTAAGGAACATTTCTTTGCTGTATGAGTGGTCAAGGATTGGAAGAGGCTGCCCAGGGAGGTGGTGGAGTCCCCGTCCCTGGAGGTGTTCAAAAGATGTGTGCCATGGCACTTGCTTTAATGTCCATGGTGGTGTTGGGTTGATGGTTGGATTTGATGATCTGATTCTATTCTGTGTGGGTGACGGAGACTCAGGGCTGCAAAATACACAGAATCCCAGAATCATTTTGCCTGGAAAAGAGCTTTAAAGTCCCTTGAGTCCAACCATTCTCTAACTCTACCAAGTCTGATGCCAAACCATGTCCCTCAGCTCCACAGCTCTGCCACTTTGAAACACTTCCAGTAACAGGGATTCATGATCCTGATGATCCAAACCCTCCCCACCAGTAAATCAGAGCCCTGTGCTGCTTCACCAGTGCTCCAAGACCACTTTGTGACATCCAGATTCTGCCACACAATACCAAACTCAGAGCACAGGCAGAAACTGAATTTTCCTACCAGCTGGAAATTTGGCTTCAGTGAACTAATGCTGGGATGTCAGAAGCACAAGAGAGCAGAGCTCTGAGAGCCTTTGACATTAGACTTGTGAGAGGGACCCAGGGAGCTGCTTTCAGCTCTTCCTGTTAGGAGAGTCCCAGGAGCAGGTCACAGCTGCTGATGCTGTATCACTTCTCTCCATCCTACAGTCAGCTGCAGCTTCAGGGGACTGAGGCAGCTCAGCCCAAATCCCTTTGATCAGAACTTCCTTGAAGTCTCCTCACAGCAGGGAGAACTTCAGTCAGCCTCAAAGAGACAGCTGCTGGGGTTACCCCTGACTGGCTGTCACTTGGCACAGAGGCCTCAGAGGAGCCCTGCTGGTTCTGTGTCAGGGCAGAGCACCTCAGTTCTTCCCCTGTGTGCTACAACATGCCCCCAAAAAAGCTTTGGATGGAACAGGCACATCAGCCACAACCATCCCCTCTGTGCTTCTCTTCCTTTAGCTGTCTCCCAGTTGTCACTTACAGGTCATGCCAGGAGTGAGTCCAATCCCCACCCCACCAGAGCCAGCTCCTTGTTCCAGTGAGACTGCAAGAGAGGCAGGAACAGCCAAATTGTGAGGCAGGAGCACTGCCAGAGCATGGCTCAGCCCAGCAGAAGCTCCAGCTCAGGCCCAGAAGCAGCTTTGGGAGCAAGCTCAGGGCACTGAGTTTGGCTGGCTCAGGACCCTCCTTGCTGCCAGCAGCACTTAGCTCCCTGCAGAAAGTCCTGCCTGCTAAGGACCATGTGTCATCTCCAGGAGCCAACTCTCAAATTCAGCACTAGTTTTGTGCAGAAAACTCTTCCTGTGTCTCTAAACTTCCATTTCCAAGTCATTAACTGGATCAATATACAACAGTTAGCTTTAACCTCAATGTCACTGCTGCCCTCTCTGTAATTTGCTCTCCGTTCCACTCACTTTGGCTCTTGCTGGGTGGATAGAAACATGCAAAAACCTGGCAGTGCCTGGAGCCACTGACACATTCCAGGCTGAGGTTTCCCCCTGAAGAAGTCAGCTGAATCCCAGACCAGATATTATCACAGACTCACAGAATCAATCAGGTTGGAAAAGACCTCAGAGATCACCAAGTCCAACCTACTACCTGATACCTAACACCTCCTGAATCATGGCTGCAAGTGCCACAGCAAGCTTTGTTTGAACACCTCCAGGGATGGTGACTCCACCACCTCCCTGGGCAGCACATTCTGGTGAGGAGCCTGGAGCACAGCCCTGTGAGGAGAGGCTGAGTGAGCTGGGGGTGTTTAGCCTGGTGAAGAGGAGGCTCAGGGAGACCTCATTGCTCTCTACAACTACCTGAAGGGAGGTTGTAGCCAGGTGGGGGTTGGTCTCTTCTCCCAGGCAAGCAGCAGCAGAAGGAGGGGCACAGGCTGTGCCAGGGAAGGTACAGGCTGGATATTAGGAGGAAGTTCTTCACAGAGAGAGAGATTTGCCATTGGAATGTGCTGCCCAGGGAGGTGGTGGAGTCACCATCCCTGGAGATGTTCAAGAGAAACCTGGATGAGGCACTTGGTGCCATGATCTGGTTGATTGGATAAGGCTGGGTGATAAGTTGGGCTGGATGATCTTGGAGGTCTCTTCCAACCTGGTTGATTCTGTGATTCTGTGATTCTATCATTCTATCAGTCTATCATTCTATCATTCTGTGATTCTATGATTCTATCATTCTATGATTCCATCATTCTATCATTCTATCATTCCATGGTTCTATTCCATGGCCAATTACTCAGCAGTCAACCTTCTTGTCTGCTTAGTGCTCATTCCCCCCTGCCCCAGCCATGGAGACCATCCTCGTCTTTCGGTCTGATTTTAACATGATTCCAGGATTTCAGTTGAGCTACCTGCTGCTGCAGCTCATGGACCAGCCTGGGACACATCTAGTGTGGGGTGAAGATCAGCAGTGGCCAAGGCAGAACTGCTACCTGCTGAATATTTGGGGCCACAGAAGCATCACCTCCAGGTCTCACTGCAGTCTGACTGCAAGGTGACACAACTGAGACCAAGAGATAAACACCCTCAGCTCTTCCAGCCTTCACTCTTAAATCTCTTAGCAAGAAATGAAAAGAGTGAGTCCAGCTGTTTCCTCCAGGGAGGTGATTCTGCCCCTCTGCTCTGCTCGTGAGACCTCTCCTGGAGTGCTGTGCCCAGCTCGGGAGCCCTCAGCACAAGAAGGACATGGACCTGTTGGAGAGGGTCCAGAGGAGGGCCACAGAGATGATCAGAGGGCTGGAACACCTACTCTGTGGGAACAGGCTGAGGAATTCTGGGCTGTTCAGCCTGGAGAAAGCTCCAGGGAGACCTTAGTGCAGCCTTCCAGTACCTGAAAGGGGCTCCAGGAGAGCTGGGGAGAGACTATTTAGCAGGGCTTGGAGTGATAGCATGAGGGACAATAGCTTGAAACTAGAGCAGGGTGTATTTAGACTGGAGATGAGGAAGAAATTCTTCAGAGTGAGGGTGGAGAGACACTGGAACAAGTTGCCCAGAGAAGTTGTGGACACCTCATCCCTGGAAGTGTTTTAGACCAGGCTGGATGAGTCTTTGAGTAATGTGGTTTAGTGGGAAGTGTCCCTGCCCATGGCAGGGGGTTGGAACTGGATGAGCTTTAAGTGTCCCTTCCAAATCACACCAGCTCCATAAATGCTCTGCAGGCAGGCTTCAGGGAGACAGAGGAGTTTCTCTAGCTACAGGGCAGGCTTTGCACAAGACACCCAAGCAGCCTAGCAAATGAGGAGGCTGTGGAACAGCTTCCCAACCACAGCAGAAGAGATTAAAAAACACATCTATAATCTAAAAGTGAATCTTGGTAGCCTCATAAAATGGTGATAATGGTGCTCAGGGTGCAGTCAGCTGGAATGTCCTTTCCAGACCTACATTCATCATATTTGGTATTACACCCCTGAGACAGATGGTCCCCAGAACAGGTGGTTTAGTTATTATATTTTTATATATATATATATATATTTTTTTTTATGGTGCTACAATAATGTCAGAGTCTTGAAAACTCCAGGCTTTGAGCCAAGGAGAAGTCTCCAAAGCCTGGACTCATCCCACCTAACTTAATGCTTGGAACTGAAGCACCTAAGTGAGGAGCCTGGTGGAAATAAGGAGCAGCAAATCATTGTACAGCCCAGGACAGAAGGTGTCTTGCTCTGGCTAGACCAAAGTCCCTCTGGAAGGACGTTTTTTTCTCTCTACTGTCTATAGACAGAGCTCAGTCACCACATCTAAAGAGGGTTCCTAATTCAAACACTTCAGCTAAGGGTCTATGAATCTGTGGGAGGCATCTAGACCAAAATACCCCATGGAGGGGCCATGCAGTGGTTGCTTTCCTCCAGTACTCATGGCTGCAGGTTAACTTCAAAGCTGCTGTGCTGCAGACCACGTTTCATTCACTCCAGCTCTTGATCTGCTGACTGTTGTTTAAAGCTGCTCACATTTGCCATGTTAAAGGCTTCTGAAGGTTGTTTTTTTTTTCTTTTTCAAGGGTGACTGTGCTCAATCTGTTGCTGCAGCCTGACTTGTGGATGTTTTGCAGGGCAGAAGTAATTTGCTTTGGGTGTTTTAATGCACCCCTTTGTCACCAGAACTGGTTGTGAGCTGATTGTATCAAGGTTTTTGTGCAGGGATGCCTATCCATGGAAGGTACCTACCCATGGAAATGGCAGGTTGGAAGATACCTACCCATGGAAATGGCAGGTTGGAAGATGCCTACCCATGGAAATGGGAGGGTGGAAGGTACCTACCCATGGAAATGGCAGGTTGGAAGATGCCTACCCATGGAAATGGGAGGGTGGAAGGTATCTACCCATGGAAATGGGAGGGTGGAAGGGTTCTACCCATGGAAATGGGAGGTTGGAAGGGACCTACCCATGGAAATGGGAGGTTGGAAGATGCCTACCCATGGAAATGGCAGGTTGGAAGGGACCTACTCATGGAAATGGGAGGTTGGAAGATGCCTACCCATGGAAATGGGAGGTTGGAAGATGCCTACCCATGGAAATGGCAGGTTGGAAGGGACCTACCCATGGAAATGGGAGGTTGGAAGATGCCTACCCATGGAAATGGGAGGGTGGAAGGTATCTACCCATGGAAATGGTAGTGCCCATCCCTGGAGATGTTTAAGAGGTGTGTAGATGTGGTGCTGAGGGACATGGTTTAGTCAAGGACTTGTCATTGTAAGGATGGACTCCATGATTGGACTCCATGACCTTGAAGTTCTTTTCCAGTCTAGGTAATTCTGTGATCCTGTGATCTCTCCCTCTGCATCCTTGCTTGGACCTTAGGTCCCTTCCCAGCCTTGGGACCTCTTCCCTTCCCTGACCTTTTGATGGGTCCTGGCTCTGTGTGTCTGGTGTGATTTTTGAGGAGCTGCCACCAACTGGGATGTCTCATCCCTGATGTGATAGCCACACACTTCACCTGGGGCTTTGTGACCTCTCTGCAATCCCTCATGAGCCACCTCTTCTCCAAAACTATGTCTTGGGAGTACCTCTGAGATTTTCTTGGTCTGGAGCTGCTGGAAGTTTATCCAATGTCCACCACTGAGAGGCAGACCTTTCCTTTTCGTGCTTTACTGATAAGACTAAAACCAAAAACTGTTGGCTTGGTCCAAATGTGGAAATGGAGAAGCCTTCTTCTGGTGACAGACTAAGTGTGAGCCACCTCCTGCATGCTGAGGGCATCATCCTTTAGATGGGCATCCATCATGGCCTCAAGTTCACCCAGAATATGAAGCAGGGATATTGGTTGCAACAATAGCAGAGGTGTTCCAGCCCTTGGATTATCCAGAGGAGGCCACAAAGATGATCCAAGGGCTGAAGCACCTCTGCTGTGAGGCCAGGCTGAAGGAGCTGGGGGTGTTCAGCCTGGAGAAGAGAAGACTCTGGGGGGACCACAGATCTGCCTTCCAATACTTGAAGAGATCCTACAGGAATGCTGCAGAGGGACTTTTCCTGAGGGTGTCTGGAGACAGGACAAAGGGGAATGGTTTGAAGCTGAGGAGAGCAGGGTTAGACTGGAGCTGAGGAAGAAGTTCTGCAGTGTGAGGGTGGTGAGACTGTCAGAGGTTGCCCAGGGAGGTTGTGGATGCCTCCTCCTTGGGGGTGTTCAAGACCTTGGGCAGCTGAGTCTAGTTGAGAGGTGTCCCTGCCCAAGGCAGGAGGTTGTAGAGGATGATCTCCCAGGTCCCTCCCAGCCTCTAAGCCATTCTATGATTGTATGAAAGCAAATATTTCCTTCAAGGAATGACCTTCCCCTGCTCCCCAGGTCCTTGAGCTGTACAAGAGAGTCCCCAGATCCTCTCCAGCAAGACAGGGCTCAGTGGAGCTGCTGACAGAGCATCTGCTGAGGGAAATTCTGCTTTCCCAGCTGGCTTGTTGTGAAGGATTTGAAGCCTAGGGGTTTGCTTTCCACATGCTACATTATAAAGCAGTACCAGAGGGGAGGGGAGGGGAAATGGGGGGGGGGGGGGGGGGGGGGGGAGGGCTGTCAACAAACAAATAATTGAAAAGCTGCTTGTAGCCTGGAGCAGCCATTTTTAATTGGGTGTTCAGCTCTGCCTGCTTTGTGGTTTGCTCAGCAGCTGAGACTGAAGCAAAATAAATAAAGCTGGGGGAGAGAAAAAAGAGGGAACACTGAGCTGTTGGAGAGGAACCCTTCCCTGGATCTCAGAAGAGCCAGCTTCTTTTAAAATCACATCCTGGGCTGCAGCAAGAGAAGCTTAGCCGGCAGGGTGAGGGAGGGGATTCTGCCCCTCTGCTCCACTCTGCTGAGACCCCACCTGGAGTACTGCATCCAGGTCTGGAGCCTCTGTTACAGGAAGGATCTGGAGGTGCTGGAAGGTGTCCAGAGAAGGGCCACCAGGATGAGCAGAGGGCTGGAGCTGCTCTGCTCTGAGGACAGACTGAGAGAGTTGGGGCTGTTCAGTCTGGAGAAGAGAAGGCTCTGAGGAGACCTTCTTGTGGCCTTCCAGGATCTGAAGGGGGCTCCAAGAAAGCTGGGGAGGGACTTTTGAGGGTGTCAGGTAAGGATAGGACTGCGGGGGATGGACCAAAATTAGAAGTGGGGAGATTCAGGTTGGGTGTTATAAAGAAATTTCTTCCCCAGGAGGGTGGTGAGAGACTGGCACAGGTTGCCCAGGGAGGTGGTGGAAGCCTCATCCCTGGAGGTTTTTGCAGCCAGGCTGGATGTGGCTGTGAGCAACCTGCTGTGGTGTGAGGTGTCCCTGCCCATGGCAGGGGGGTTGGAAGTGGCTAAGCCTTGAGGTCCCTTCCAACCCTGACAATTCTCTGAATTCTATGAATAAAAAATTTCTTCATTTCTGCAGTGTCCACAGAACCTAAGTTCAGGTCTTCTTGTTCTAGCAGAGGTTCTGCCCCCCAAAGCCATTTTTGTTCTGCTGCTGCTCTTTACATAGAATTATTGAATTGTTTGGCGTGGAAAAGCCCTTCAAGATCACTGAGTCCAACCATTCTTTGACTCTACCATGTCCCTCAGCACCATATCTCTGTGGGATGGGGATTCAACCACCTTCCAGGACAACCTGGTCCAGTCTTTGAGAACCCTTTTGGTGAAGAAGTTTCTTCTACTGTCCAACCTAAATCTCCCCCAGTGCAACCTGAGGCCACTTCCTGTGAGAGAGCAGCTCCAAGGCCAGTGTGGTTTCAGGATGTATGATGTGGATGCTGTCAGTGCAGCTGATCTTCCTTCACTTCTGGCCTTAAGCTGAGCTGGGGAAGGTTTAGGTTGGACATGAGGAACATTTTTTTCCCTTGTCAAGGCTTGGACCAGGCTACCCAGGCCAGTGGTGGAGTCCCCACCCCTGGAGGGATTGAAAAAAGATGTAGATATGGTGCTGAGGAGCATGGTTTAGTGGTGACCTGGCAGTGTTGGGGCTGGCTTAATGGTTAGATTGAATGATCTTAAAGGTCTCTTCCAACCAAAACAATTCTGTGATTCTATTTGGGATTCTGTGTTGGCTTAAGGCAAAACAGGAGCAAGGGTGAGGGCAGGCAGAGAATCATAGAATCATAGAGGCACAGAATCAGAGTCATAGAATCATAGCACCACAGAATCATAGAATCATGGAATTATAGAGTCATAGAATCATAAAATCAGAGTCATAGAGTAATAGAATTAGAGTCATAGAACCACAGAATCATAGAATCATAGAATTATGGAGTCAGAGAGTCAGAGAATCATAGTTTGAGTTGGAAGGGACCTTCAAGATCACCTAGCTCCTTCCCCCCTGCCATGGGCAGGGACACCTCCCACTAGCCCAGGTTGCTCAAAGCCTTATCCAACCTGGAAATGAGGAGACCAGATCAGAAGAATATTTTGTTGAGCAACGCTGGACAAAAGAAGAGGGAATGCTGGACAAAAGAAGAGGGAATGCAGCACAAAGGAAGAAGCTGTGACAAATTTCCCCAGAAGCAGTGTGTAAAACACAGCCTTTGGATTGTCTCATTATTAGCATCAGAAGCTGAGCTAAAGGCAATCAGATCTCATGGTTCAATACATGAACTGCTGCAGGCAGCTGGAGTGAAGCCTCTTTCCCTCTCTGTGGCACTGTACAATTAATCAGCAATGTTAGCAACAAGAAAGCAATTTCCAGGAGTTAATTCAGGAGACCTGGCTTCTGGTCCATCACTGATCCTGTCTTGCCACAGGCAAGGCCTTCCCCTGCTGCATGCCTCAACTTCCCACTCCTGTGGAAGGAGATGAAGATGCTGTCTTGTCTTGAAGACAGCATCAGCAGCTGCTGTGAGAACCACTGCTCATTAGTAAGGGATTGGAAGGCTTGGGATTTGCTTCCTGGGAAGTTTGTCAAGCCTTGGAGCAATGGAGGGGGCTGGCATGATGATATCCAAACTCCTCTTGCATGGCAGGAAGTAATTCACCTGCAGCAGCTGCCTCTCCTCAGCCCTGCTCTCCTCTTCGTGCCTGTAATCAAATCCATTCAAACAAATTAGTTTCAAATTGAAAAAAAGGGGAGGCAAACCCACGCTGACTGAATCCTGTATCAGTTTAGTGAGGGGATAATTACATCCTTCATCTGTCAGGCTGTGTTTTACACTCCCTGACTCCAGTTTCACCCCAGAACGGGGCAGTGACGTAAGGTTCACCGCGCCTGGCCCCACGCTGGCTGTGCCTCGGCTGCTCCTCGCCTGAGTTATGACTTGTGCCTGATGGGATTGTGTCATCAGCCCAGCACACAGGCTGGAGATGGCAATTTGCTCCTCATTTAGAGGTGAAACTTCAAACTCTTGCCCACTGTTTGCCCTGAGAGATGTCAGGTGACGTTACTCTATTTCGAAAGGAAATTAATACAATCAGCAGAGCCTGGAAGGCTCCAGGCAAGGATGTTGGTAGGGGAGAGCTTTTCTCCAGCTGGCTGCTTTGAAGGTGACTGGCTGTGATAAATGGCTGTTTAGTTATTTCTATCTGATGCTGGCTCTGGGGAACCAGCTGGAGAGAGCAGTGGCCCGAGTGTGGTCCCTGATGAGCTGAGTCAGAGGAGCAGCCCCCACGCACGGCAGAGCAGGGGGAGCAAGGAAGGATTAACCCTGGAGAGCAAACTCCTCTTCCATGCCTGCCAGCTCCTGCATGCCCTGGCAGTGCTCAGACGAGTCTCTGGAGGAGTCACAGTCCACTGATGCTGTGCTGGCAGCTCTGCTCTCCAGCTCAGGGTGCTGAATGCCTGGGATGTGACGGAGCAGGCTCTTAGCAGCAGAGATCCTGGGCTTGCTGGAGTCAGTGGAAGTCCTTCATTAGCGAGGTGAGCACCAAAAAAGGCTGAGAATCCCTTACTCCATGTTGCTTAGTGAGGCTTTAGTCACAGAGTTCCCTGTTGCCCTCCTGCAAGGAAGGTGGAAAGGGGCAGGGAGAGGAATTCCTGAGCTGAGAGGAAGGTATGCAGGAGGAAATTGAGCTCTGCAGAATCCTTTCTCAATAGGTGGGTGAATTCATTACAGCAGATCTCCCGGGAGCAATTGTGAGTGGCTAATAGAGTTTGAATGAAACTGATAGCCCTGCTCTGGAGTGCGTGGGAATAACAATCTCATTATGCCTCACACGGCATCCCTTGCATTCCAAGGGTGATGTGCTGGGTACAGAGGGGGAGAGGAGTCACTGATTGAAGTGAGACAAGAAAGCCTAACAGGAGAAATTTTGCAGAGTATAACTGCAAGTGAGAACAACTTCCCTGCGAGAGCAATCGCGGCGTGTGGTAGTCTCACAGAGAAACATGCAGGAGCTGGATCGCTCCACAGCACCACTGGAGCTCTGGTGGGCAAGCCCTGTGAGGTGCATGCAAGCCCTGTGAGGTGCATGCAAGCCCTGTGAGGTGCATGCAAGCCCTGTGAGGTGCATGCAAGCCCTGTGGGCCAAAAGCAAGCCCTGTGAGGCAAGAACAAGCACTATAAAGCAAGAACAAGCCCTGTGGGCAAAAATCAAGCCCTGTGAGGCAAGAACAAGCTCTATAAAGCAAGAACAAGCCCTACAAAGCAAGAACTATCTTGAAAAAGCAAGACCAAGCTTTGTGAAGCAAGACCAAGCTCTATAAAGCAAGAACAAGACCTGTAAAGGAAGAACAAGCCCTGTGAAGCAAGAACCAGCTCTATAAAGCAAGAAGAAACCTTGTGAAGAAAGACCAAGCTCTATAAAGCAAGAACAAGACCTGTAAAACAAGAACAATACCTACAAAGCAAGAACAAGCTGTACAAGGTAAGAACAAGCCCTACAAAGCAAGAACAAGCCCTACAAAGCAAGACCAAGCTCTATAAAGCAAAACCAAGCCCTGTAAAGGAAGAACAAGGCCTGTGAAGCAAGAAGAACCTCTCTAAAGCAAGAACCAGCTCTCTAAAACAAGAAGTAGGCCTCTGAAATGGTTCTGCAGCAGCTGGAGCAAGGACAGTCTCCTGCCATTCCTACTGAGGAGACACCAGAGAAAAGGCACTTGGCCAACAGCCTAGTGAGATGTAGCCCTGATCAGAAGCTCATTAACTGAGTTAATTTACAAAATGCATTCCACTGTTGCAATGCCCAGGCATGGAATCCATCATAGTAATTATGACAGGGAGGATGCAGTCGAGTGCTGGCTGTGCTCAGGGTGAGTAGGAGCTACTTCACCATGTGACAGATAATGAAAACATCATCAAGACAGCAGAGTTCTGGGCTTCTGGGGGCTCCTCGTCTTTGGAGCAGCTTCTGTTAGAATCATACCACCATAGAATCAGTCAGGGTTGGAAGGGACCACAAGGCTCAGCCAGTTCCAACCCCCCTGCCATGGCCAGGGACGCCTCACACTACAGCAGGCTGGCCAGAGCCTCATCCAGCCTGGCTGCAAACACCTCCAGGGATGGAGCCTCAACCACCTCCCTGCACAACCCATTCCAGGCTCTCACCACTCTCATGGGGAAGAACTTCTTCCTCACATCCAGTCTGAATCTCCCTACTTCCAGCTTTTTTCTATTCCCCCCAGTCCTGTCACTCCCTGATAGCCTAAAAAGTCCCTCCCCAGCTTTCTTGTAGCCTCCTTCAGATCCTGGAAGGCCACAAGAAGGTCACCTCAGAGCCTTCTCTTCTCCAGACTGAACAGCTCCAACTCTCTCAGTCTGTCCTCAGAGCAGAGCAGCTCCAGCCCTCTGCTCATCCTCATGGCCCTTCTCTGGACACCTTCCAGCATCTCCATGTCCCTTTTGTAACAGAGGCTCCAGAACTGGATGCAGTACTCCAGGTGGGGTCTCACCAGAGCTGAGCAGAGGGGCAGAATCCCCTCCCTGGCCCTGCTGGCCACACTTCTCCTGATGCAGCCCAGGCTCTGCTTGGCTCTCTGGGCTGCAAGTGCACCAGAAGGGCTTCTGTTCACCAGAAGCATTCTGGACCCCAAGCAGGCAGAGTGTACTGAGACCTTCAAGTGCATCATGAGGGAGAGGATAGGGCCATGAGCTTCCTACATCATAGAATCAGACTGGCTTAGGTTGGAAGGGACCTCAGAGATCATCTACTCCAACCTCCCCACCATGGGCAGGGACACCTCTCAGCTAGACTCAGCTGCTCAGGGCCTCATCCAACCTGGCCTTGAACACCCCCAGGAAGAAGGCAGCCACAGCCTCCCTGGGCATCCTGTTCCAGAGTCTCACCACCCTCATACTGCAGAACTTCTTCCTCAGCTCCAGTCTAACCCTGTTACTCCCTCAGCTTCAAAGCATCCCCCCTTGCCCTATGGTTTCATGTCTTCTCAGCCTGTTTCTGTTCTACACCCTTCTGCAAAACCAAGATTGGGAGTTGCCTTCATCACAGGGACATTTCCCCACAGCTGGAATGCAAAGGCTCCAGGATCAAGTCCTCTGTCTCCCTTTTCTGAAAGCTTTTCCCCCAAGACTTTCCTGACTCATTATTGCCCTTGTCAGTGGTTCTCTGGTCACTTCTCCCTTTTGGATCTGTCCCTTTTGCTGAAGCTCAGCCAGCACCAGGCACCTGGGTTGTGCCTGCCACCCTGGGAGCTGCACCCCACTTACCAATGCCCAGGGTTGTGCCTGCCATGCTGGGAGCTGCACCCCACTTACCAATGCCCAGGGTTGTGCCTGCCACCCTGGGAGCTGCACCCCACTTACCAATGCCCAGGGTTGTGCCTGCCATGCTGGGAGCTGCACCCCACTTACCAATGCCCAGGGTTGTGCCTGCCACCCTGGGAGCTGCACCCCACTTACCAATGCCCAGGGTTGTGCCTGCCACCCTGGGAGCTGCACCCCACTTACCAATGCCCAGGGTTGTGCCTGCCACCCTGGGAGCTGCACCCCACTTACCAATGCCCAGGGTTGTGCCTGCCATGCTGGGAGCTGCACCCCACTTACCAATGCCCAGGGTTGTGCCTGCCATGCTGGGAGCTGCACCCCACTTACCAATGCCCAGGGTTGTGCCTGCCATGCTGGGAGCTGCACCCCACTTACCAATGCCCAGGGTTGTACCTGCCATGCTGGGAGCTGCACCCCACTTACCAATGCCCAGGGTTGTGCCTGCCATGCTGGGAGCTGCACCCCACTTACCAATGCCCAGGGCTGTGCCTGCCATGCTGGGAGCTGCACCCCACTTACCAATGCCCAGGGCTGTGCCTGCCACCTGAATGCTCCTGTCAGCCTCAGCTTAAAGCAGCTGCTGGGCTGCTTCACCCTGGACAAGGTCAGCCAACCAAGCAGCTCTGCCCAGCTTTCAGATGTCTGTCTCTGGGATTTACTGGGCCAAGCAAGGCAAGCACTGGAGAGTGGCAGTGGCTCAGGGTATGTGTGTGGCCCAGAGTGGATTAGCTTTGCCTAACCTGTGCTCATCTTTGATCTGAGCTCCTCCTTGAGCTCTGATGACCTCGGTGGGATTGCCTGAGGGCACCAAGCCTGTGAAGTCAGAGCAGGACACACTGCTCCCCTTGTTTGTGCCTTGAATGGCCACACAGCTACTGACTCCTTCCCAGGTGGGATTTATGAGGAGCCAGCATGTGAACTGGAAGCACAGGGACAGCTGTAGTGCTTTTTGTGAAAGGTTTGGTTTTCTGCAGCCAGCCAGAGCAGGCTCTCAGGTAGAAGCATTCTCTTTTTGTCAGATCAAACAGCAGCACTGGGAAAAGCAGGGAAAGCTTTCAAGGCACAGAAGCCATTATTCAGGTCTGGAATTAGAAGCAGCAGCCTTGAAAGCTAAATGCAAGTTGGAGATGATTGCTCAGGGTTTAATTAGAGATGTACCAGTCAGTTCATCTGGGAGAGGAAAGGTAGGTGGCATCTACTCAACAGAGGGGATGTCAGCTGGAGGAAGAGATGTGCCAGCAGCCTCATCTCCTAGCAGAGAAATGGAGCCAGCTTACAGCCTGTGGGGCACAGAAAAGTTCCTGCTGAGGAGTGCCTCACTGCAAATCAATCTTCCCATTTTGCTCCATATTTAGTCCAAGTTCCTACTGTTGGTAGGGGCTGGAAACTTGCTTCCCATTCTTCAAATGCTTTGGAGAAAGAGGAAGCTGAGTCACAGGATCACAGGACCACAGCTCACAGGATGTCAGGGGTTGGAAGAGACCCAAAGAGATCATTGAGTCCAACTCCCCCCTGTAAGGGCAGGACCATAGAATCCAGCACAGGTCACACAGGAACACATCCAGACAGGACTTGAAAGTCTGCAGAGAAGGAGACTCCACAACCTCTCTGGGCAGCCTGCTCCAGGGCTCTGTGACCCTCACAGTGAAGAAGTTCCTCCTCATGTTGAGGTGGAACCTCCTGTGCTGCAGCTTACATCCATTGCTCCTTGTCCTATCCCAGGGAGCAAGTGAGCAGAGCCTGTCCCTGTCCCCTCCCTCCTGACCCCCAGCCCTCAGATATTTATAACCATTTATTAAATCCCCTCTCGGTCGTCTTCTCTCCAGACTGAACAGCCCCAGGGCTCACAGCCTCTCCTCCCCAGGCAGTGCTGCAGTCCCTAATCATCCTCATAGCCTCTGCAGGACCCTCTCCAGCAGGTCCCTGTCCCTCCTGAACTGGGGAGCCCAAAACTGAACACAGTACTCAAGATGAGGTCTCCCCAGCAGTCTCTGCTCCGTGTACCACTGGGGGAACTCAGATGCTGCTAGCTGTGTATGTGCTGGAAGGTGTCCAGAGAAGGGCCATGAGGATGAGCAGAGGGTTGGAGCTGCTCTGCTCTGAGGACAGACTGAGAGAGTTGGGGCTGTTCAGTCTGGAGAGGAGAAGACTCTGAGGTGACCTTCTTGTGGCCTTCCAGGACCTGGAGGGGGCTCCAAGAAAGCTGGGGAGGGACTTTTTAGGGTGTCAGGGAGTGATAGGACTGGGGGGGATGGAACAAAGCTGGAAGTGGGGAGATTCAGGCTGGAGGTGAGGAAGAAATTCTTCCCCATGAGGGTGGTGAGATACTGGCAGAGGTTGCCCAGGGAGGTGGTGGAAGCCTCATCCCTGGAGGTGTTTGCAGCCAGGCTGGATGAGGCTCTGGCCAGCCTGCTGTAGTGTGAGGTGTCCCTGCCCATGGCAGGGCAGTTGGAACTGGCTGAGCCTTGTGGTCCCTTCCAACCCTGTCTGATTCTATGATTATTTCCATGGTTGCTTTGCAGGAAGCAATTTCAGCACTGCCTTGGTGCTGCCTTGGCTGCTGTCTCAGCCATGCAGAGTTTCTCAGGCTCGCCTCTTCGTTTATCAGCTTGCCAGGGAAGACAATAACCTTCCCACTGCCTGTGTTCCAGCAGGGCTTATTTTGGGAGATGTAGCAGAGAAGCAATCAGGAAATGATGGACTGCCTTATAGAGAGAGTGACACCTCCTTGAGTCCTCCAAAATGTTTCATAAGAATTCCCAAATGTTCAGCTGAAAGCACCACACAGTGCTTGTTGCTACTATTCCTCAAGAAAAGAAGAAGAAAAAAAAAACAAAACAACAAAAAAAAAACCTCACACTGCTCTGCCTCTGCCACTTTTTCACTTACTTGAAAAGTTTCTCTTTTTTTTTTTTTTTTCCCTTAGAGGAAGAGGAAGCATTTTACAGACAAGTCACCAAAAAAAAACCAAACACCCAAGCCATTTTTCAATTTAAAAAAAAAAATAGGTTTTCAATTAAAAAAAAATAGGTTTTTAATTAGAAAAAAAAAAGAAAAAGGTTCAGTCCGAGCTCTTCAGCAAGGCCTGCCAGGTTGGTGATGCTCTGCTCCTGATGTGCTTCCCTAGACTCAGTCATGGAATTGTAGAATCAGAGGATCATAGAATGGTCTGGGTTGGAAAAGACCTCTGAGGGTCCTCCAGTCCAACCCCCTCTGCAGTCAGCAGGGACATCCTCAAATAGACCAGGCTACCCAGAGCCCTGTTGAGCATCACTTTTAATATCTCCAGGGATGTGACCCCAACCACCTCCCTGGGCAATCTGTTCCTAATATCCAATCTCAATCTGCTCTGCTCTAGTTTGAAGCCATTGCCTCTCATCCTGTCATTACAGACCTTTGTAAACAGTCTCTCTGCAGCCTCTTTGTAGCCCTTTCAGGTACTGGCAGGCTGCTGTTAGGTCTCCCTGGAGCTTTCCCTTCTCCAGGCTGAACACCCCCAGCTCCCTCAGCCTGTCCTCATAGCAGAGGTGCTCCAGCCCCCTGATCATCTTCATGGCCTCCTCTGGACCCACTCCCTCAGGTCCATCTCTGTCCTATGTGGAGGACTCGTATGGATGCAGCACTCCAGGTGATGTCTCACCTCACCAGAGTAAAGTGGCAGAACCACCTCTCAGGGGCTGCTGGCCACACATCTTTTGATGCAGCCCAGGATGCGATTGGCCTCCTGTGCTGCAAGCTCCCACTGCCTGCTCATGGCCAGCTTCTTGTCCATGCCTGAGACAAGCACATCTTTGGCTGCGTTTCAATCACTTTCCTTCAAATTATCAGCTCCAATCCGCTGCCTGCCTTGAGCAATAACCAGGGAAGAACCCCAGCTGCATTTGAAGCCTCTCACACCTGCAAGAATTTTGGTTTGAGCAAGGTCCAGAATTTCCTGGCTGTTAGCTATTGGCTTCAGATTAGCTTCTTTCTTTCTTCCTTTTTTTTATCCCCTCCCAAAAGATGCAGGATCTGCTCTCAGAATCAAAGAATTCTGATGCCTTTATTTTCACCCCCTTGCACAATTTAGTAGCTTGTGCTAAATTAAAAGTGACTCCTGAGTTCCTGGCTTCCCTCTTGCCTGGCACAGAACAAGAACAGCAGGGATCTTGCTGCTGTTTTCTTATTCATCATTTTGTCCCTGGTTTTTAGCAGGCTGCCTCACCTTTTGTTCTCTGTTTCTCTTCCATTGCCTCTTAAACAGATAATTTGCCTCCTTGGGAAGCTGACCTCCCCTGATGAATTCTCTGCACTACCTCTTGATCAACCCTGAACCCAAAATGTGTTTCTGGGGTTACGCCTGGAAGACAAAGTACAGCTCCACTTCACCAGCTCCTCATCAGGGCAGGTTGTGGGGAAGAGATCTCATTATGAGCTTGCATTCTGTGCTCCGTTCTTTACCTTAAGAGCATTTCCCCCAGTTTGACCTTCTTTAACATGTATTTTCAGACTGTTTCTGCTATTTAACTTCATCTCTGATCATAAAGGCTCTTTTCCCTCCCTTCTACATCCTTCTTTCTCTTTTCCTCCCAGACTCACACTGAGCTGTGGCTGAGCTGTGAATGTTCTGGGTCAGACACCAGCATGTAACCAGCCCAAGCATCAAGTCCTCACTTAAACAGTGTGTGGGGGAAATGCCAGATGTCCACTGTTGGGCTGACTTGCAGCTCTTTGGCATTTCAGTGCTATCATGTGGTGCTTGCCCATCCTTCCCTGGTGCTTTGATCCTGCTGCTGGCTCCAGTGTCCTGCCTGACAAGGTTAAGTGCAGTCAGAGCTGGGTATCACAGTGAGGGTAGGAAGGGACCTCTGGGGATCATCTGTGGTGTCCCCATTGTAAGAGTCACACAGAGCTGTTGGAGGAAGTCCAGAGAGGGCCACAAAGATGATCCAGGGCTAGAGCACCTCTGCTGTGAGGACTCTGGAGCTTGGAAGAGAGGAGCCTGAGGTCTGCCCTCATTGCTTAGTTATAAAGATGTGCAGGGCAGTATCAGGAGGACAGAGCCAGGCTCTGCTCAGGGATGCCCAATGACAGGACAAGGGGTAAGGGGTGCAAGCTGGAGTAGAGTAGGTGCCATAGGAACAGAAAGGAAAACTTCACTGAGAGGGTGACAAAACACTGGAGCAGGCTGCCCAGGGAGGCTGTGGAGTCTCCCTCTCCTGGAGACTTTCAAAACCCACCTGGATGTGTTCCTGTGTGAGCAGCCCTGGGTGCTCCTGCTGTGGCAGAGGCTGTTGGCCTGGATGACCTTTCAAACTCCTTTCCAAGCCCTAATGTCCTGTGAGATTCTGTGTGAATGGGTGTGCAGAGCTCTCCTCTGCCAGCAAAAAGGAAGAACTGAATGGTTTTGGCTAAGCCTGAGGGTGACAGATCCACCAGGGTAAAATCATTGAGATGGAGGAGAGGGTGCAGCTTGCTGTCAGCTCCTCAATTAGTTCATCCAACACATATGGTCAGGGTATAAAAAGTAGCAATGAATCGTGCAGAGAATGAGCTGTGGGCAGAGATGAGCAGGGGCTAAATTACAACCAACCCCCCCCACCCAAAATGCAAAAAAAAAGTAACTGATAGCCTGGCTGGCTTGGTGCTTAAATTCCAGCCTTTTCTCTAGGCTGCAGCCTGTGTTTTAAACATTTATTATGGGGTTGATGATGGTTTGCAGTTCTCATTTGTGCTTTATTTCCCTGAGGAAAACCCAAATGCAAGCACTGCATGTGGCTGGCTGGGAGGTGCCTGCTTGGATGGGTTTTGTGTGAAGTTTTCCAGCTGGGTTCACAAAACACATAAGACATTAAATGATTTGTTTCAGGTCACCCAATGAACTAGAGGGTCTTGGTGCTGATAAAATGCAGTGGTGCTTGGCTGGCAGAATGTCACCGCAGTCCTGCAAGGCAACATTTTCATGGAATCATTAAGGGTAGAAAAAGGCTTCTAAGATCATCCAGTCCAGCTTTCTATGCAACACTTCCATGGCCACCAGGCCATGTCCCAAAGTGAGACATCTACTTCTGTTTTGAACACCTGTCGTAGGAGCAGATCCCCTTGGGCAGGGCACCTTGGGGTCCCAACTACAGAGTTGGGATTCATAGAGTCACAGAATGGCTCAGGTTGGAAGGGACCTTACAGGTGATCTGCTCCAACCTGCCTGCCATGGGCAGGGACACCTCTCAGCTAGACTCAGCTGCTCAAGGCTTCATCCAGCCTGGCCTGGAACAACCCCAGGAAGGAAGCAGCCACAAACCTCCCTGGGCAGCCTATTCCAGAGTCTCACCACCCTCCTACTGAAGAACTTCTTCCTCAGCTCCAGTCTAACCCTGTTCTGCCTCAGCTTCAAACCATTTCCCCTTGTCCTGTTTCCAGATACCCTCATCAAAAGTCCCTCTGCAGCCTTCCTGGAGGATCCTTTCAGGTACTGGAAGGCATCTCTAAGGTCACAGAATCAACCAGGTTGGAAAAGACCTCAAAGATCATCAAGCCCAACCTAATACCTAACACCTCCTGACAACTAAACCATGGCTCCAAGTGCCACAGCCAATCTCCTTGCAGCCTTCTCTTCTCCAGGCTGAACACCCCCAGTTCCCTCAGCCTATCCTCACAGCAGAGGTGCTCCAGCCCTTGGATCCTCTTTGTGGTCTCCTCTGGCCTTGCTCCAACAGTTCCACACCCTTTTTTCTGATGGGGACCCCAAAAGTGGAACTTACAGAAGAGCAGAGTGGCTGCAATCCAAGCCTGCTCTGAGAGCCTAGGTCTTTGCCCAGACCCCAGGGAGGAGGCATCCACAGCCTCTCTGGGCAGCCTGTTCCAGAGTCTCACCACCCTCCTACTGAAGAACTTCTTCCTCAGCTCCAGTCTAACCCTGCTCTCCCTCAGCTTCAAACCATTCCGTGTTTCTAGACATCCTCATGGAAAGTCCCTCTGCAGCCTTCCTGTAGCCCCTTTCAGGTACTGGAAAGCAGCAAGGTGTAGCTGGGTTAGTGGTGGAGGCTCTTCATACCAGGGCTCTTCCAGGAAGATGCAGCAGTTGGACCAGAAGAGATGAATTCCAGGTCTGGATTCCAGGCACTGTGTGATAGGGATGTGATGTTTGTCTGGTTGGCATCACTCCCTTCAGGGTGTTCAGCACGGCAATGAGTGCTGAGGTGGGGATTTAACAGAGAGCAGACAAAAGTGAAGACAAAGAACAAAGAGAAATGCAGAGCTGGAGTGTTTTGTTTGGTAACCATTCAGGAGCTGGGATGATTAAATAAATGCATTTGCACATCCACCTCACAGCCATTTGACTATTTCAGTGGGGGGAAAAAAAGGGAAAAAAAAGAAGCTTAGAAGTTGAAACTTCCCATTTCAACCTTTTCTGAACAATATTTGGAGCAGGTGGTGCCCAAGGCTCTCCCATTCATAGAGGAGAAAACAAAACAAACAAACAAAGGCAAGCCAAGAAGCTGCAATTTGCAAGGCAACTGAAATAATTCATTGCAGAAAACACAGAAGATGTCATTTGACTGGAAGGAAATTGTGGTGGGGAGCTTGTCTGAGCAGCAGGAAAAATAAGAAAAGAGGGGAAAACAAGGAATATTTTTTTGTCCTGGCTTGTGGCTTTGGGTCAGTGAAGTGAAACCTGAGTGATCTGTGCAGCTCTAATCACAGGACTGCAGACAGCTGCTTGCCTCAGTCAGGCTGGTCCCCTCTTGTTTGCAGGTGATGCTCTCCCTTGTGTTAGTGATCCACTTCACAGCCCCATGCCTGCAGCAGGTGTAGGTAAAATCTTGATGCCAAGTGGAAATAAAAACACCCCCAGAGGCATTAGCTGCTCCTCTCACCCAAGGCAAGGGGATGGTTTCAGCTCCTATTTGCTGGTTCAGATTATTGCCCAATTAGTCTAATTTCAGCTCAGCTTTGAAAGGTCTTCTCTGCCTTTCCCTTCAGCTCAAAGGCCAAGGGCTGCAGAGGGTTTGCTCAGAAGGAGGAAAGGCAAAGCAGTGGTCACTGATTAGAGACCATCTTGGCCCTCTCCCAGCTCAGGTGGTGCATGCCCAGTGGGAGCCTTGGGGCAGAGTGGCTGGAAAGTTGCCTGGAGGAAAAGGACCTGGGGATGCTGATGGACAGCTGCCTGAATATGAGCCAGCAGTGAGCTCAGGTGGCCAAGGCCAACAGCATCCTGGCCTGGATCAGCAATGGTGTGGCCAGCAGGACCAGGGAAGTGCTGGAGCCTCTGTGCTGAGCACAGGGAAGTGACAGAGCCTCTGTACTGGGCACAGGGAAGTGCTGGAGCCTCTGTACTGGGCACAGGGAAGTGATGGAGCCTCTGTACTGAGCACAGGGAAGTGATGGAGCCTCTGTACTGGGCACAGGGAAGTGATGGAGCCTCTGTACTGGGCACAGGGAAGTGATGGAGCCTCTGTACTGGGCACAGGGAAGTGCTGGAGCCTCTGTACTGGGCACAGGGAAGTGCTGGAGCCTCTGTACTGAGCACAGGGAAGTGATGGAGCCTCTGTACTGGGCACAGGGAAGTGATGGAGCCTCTGTACTGAGCACAGGGAAGTGATGGAGCCTCTGTACTGAGCAGAGGGAAGTGCTGGAGCCTCTGTACTGGGCACAGGGAAGTGCTGGAGCCTCTGTACTGGTTACAAGGAAGTGATGGAGCCTCTGTACTGGGCACAGGGAAGTGCTGGAGCCTCTGTACTGGGCACAGGGAAGTGATGGAGCCTCTGTACTGAGCACAGGGAAGTGCTGGAGCCTCTGTACTGGGCACAGGGAAGTGATGGAGCCTCTGTACTGAGCACAGGGAAGTGATGGAGCCTCTGTACTGGGCACAGGGAAGTGATGGAGCCTCTGTACTGGACAGGGAAGTGATGGAGCCTCTGTACTGGGCACAGGGAAGTGATGGAGCCTCTGTACTGGTTACAAGGAAGTGATGGAGCCCCTGTACTGGGCACAGGGAAGTGATGGAGCCTCTGTACTGGGCACAGGGAAGTGATGGAGCCTCTGTACTGGTTACAAGGAAGTGATGGAGCCTCTGTACTGGTTACAAGGAAGTGATGGAGCCTCTGTACTGGGCACAGGGAAGTGATGGAGCCCCTATACTAGGAACAGGGAAGTGATGAAGCCCTTGTACAGGCTACTGGGAAGTGATGGAGCCCCTGTACTGGTTACAGGGAAGTGATGGAGTCCCTGTACTGGGCACTGGTGAGGCTGTACTTTGAAACCTGGGCTCAGTTCTGGATCCCTCACCCCAAGAAGGACATTGAGGGGCTGGAGCAGGTCCAGAAAAGGGCAATGAAGCTGGGGAAGGGTCTGGAGAACAGGGCTGGGGAGGAGCAGCTGAGGGTGTTTAGTCTGGAGAAGAGGAGGCTGAGGGGAGACCTCATTGCTCTCTACAGCTCCCTGAAAGGAGGCTGCAGTGAGCTGGGAGTTGTTCCCTTCTCCTTAGGAACAGGTGATAGAAGAGGAAATGGCCTGAAATTGTGCCAGGGGAGGGTTAGGTTGATTACTAGGAAAAATTTCTTTACAAGGAAGGTGAGGCATTGGAACAGGCTGCCCAGGGAGGTGGTGGAGTCCCCAACCCTGGAGGTATTGAAGAGTTCATAGACTCACAGGATTGTCAGGGTTGGAAGGGACCTCAAGGATCATCTAGTTCCAACTCCCCTGCCATGGGCAGATGTGCTCCTTAGGGATATGCTTTAGTCAAGGACTTGTCAGTGTTGGGTTAATGACTGAGTCACCATCCCTGGAGGTGTTCAAGAAGTGTGTGGACATGGCACTTGGGGACATGCTTTAAGGGCCATGATGTTCCTAGGTTGGCTGTTGGATTCAATGATCTTAGACTTCTTTTCCAGCCAGAACAAATCTATGATTTCTGTGATTCTATTCCATGGTTCTCCTGGCTCTTTATTTAGCAGACACCTGGAAACCAGAAGGTCTGACATTCTCTGTAAAGTGCTGCTGGAGACCTGCAAATGTGTAGGGAGACAGCTATGGGAAAACAAATCTGTCAGGAAGATTTGGGGGGGCTGGGAGTCACCCTGTGCTTCAGGAAAATAGAGAAGAGACAGCCTTTTGTGAGAGAGAGTCATGCAAACAGCAGGGATTGTGCAAGACAAGCTCTCCAGGAAGATGAGGCTGGTACCTTAGAGACTTTTCCTCCAGGGAGCAGGAAACCTTCTCTCCAGCTCTGCTGAGGAAGGGTGAGAAGAGCAAAGTGAGACAGCTTGTTCCTCCTGATGACTTCTTGACAAGATTGCAGTAATAGCAGCTGAGCCAGCCAGGGGATGTCCCAGGGAACATCACTGGGGGTAGCTTTGCCTGGTGAGAACATCTCTGGAGTCACCCCACGGCCCTGTCCTTCTGTGTGACAGCTCAGAGCACCTTGGAGATGGGGAACTGAGTCATTGCCTGTTCCTTCCTGACACTCAGCACCCTGGTAATGCTGATGGACAGTTGTTGTTTCTGAGCAGAGAAGGAGATGGGAGGAACCAGGCCTTTTAAAGAGCGTGGGGCAGGTGGAACCAATGGTTTTGTTATCTGGAGGCTCTCTTTTTGCTCTTCTGCTCTGTCAGAGCTCAGGTGCTGACAGCTGGGACTTCCACACTTCCTAGCTCTGGGCAGCTGCTGAGCTTTGCAGGCACTATTGGAGGAGGGAGCTGAAAGGAGGATGGGGAAAGCTGAGGAGGTTATAGAGGACTCCTCCTTCCTTTCATAGAAGTCATTAATAGTTTGTCAAGCAGCTGAGTGTTCCAGGTCACATCTGGAAGGTTAAGAGCTGAGTGTTCCAGGTGATATCTGGAAGCTTAGCAGCTGAGTGTTCCAGGTGATATCTGGAAGGCTAGCAGCTGAGTGTTCCAGGTCACAGCTGGAAGGCTAAGAGCTGAGTGTTCCAGGTCATATCTGGAAGGTTAAGAGCTGAGTGTTCCAGGTCACATCTGGAAGGCTAGCAGCTGAGTTTTCCAGGTCACAGCTGGAAGGTTAAGAGCTGAGTGTTCCAGGTCATATCTGGAAGCTTAGCAGCTGAGTGTTCCAGGTCACAGCTGGAAGGTTAAGAGCTGAGTGTTCCAGGTCATATCTGGAAGCTTAGCAGCTGAGTTTTCCAGGTTACATCTGGAAGGTTAAGAGCTGAGTTTTCCAGGTCATGTCTGGAAGGTTGAACCAGATGATCCTTGAAGTTTGAGGAGGGCAGATTGAGATTGGAGATTAGAAAGAAATTCTTTACAGTGAGGGAGATGAGCTACTGGCACAGGTTGCCCAGGCAGGTTGTGGATGTCCCTTCCCTGGAGGTGTTATAGGCCAGGTTGGATGAGACCTTGAGCAAGCTGGGCTGGGGGGAGGTGTCCCTGCCCATGGCAGGGGTTGGAACTGGATGATCTTGAAGGTCCCTTCCAACCCAAACCATTCTATGAATCTATGAGTCCTCCAGCTTGACATTCTGTGATTCTGAGGATTCTGGATCCATCACCAGGTACAGCACAGAGCCCTGCCACAGCTTTCATTCTCTCCTCTTAGGAAAATTGACCTTCTCTTCTTCTCTTAGCCTTGTTCCTCAAGCGTCCCTCACCTGCAGGAAGCTGAGATGTCTCTGCTTCTGTCTCTTCTATACTGCTAGGGGATAGGGGGAGTGCCTTGGCAAGCAGAGAGGAAGAGCTGAAGTTATTCTGTAGGCTCTGCTTGGTGTAGAGTGGTTGAAGCAGCTTATGAACAGCACCTGAGTAATAGCCCAGCCCATGATTTACAACAGCTCCCTCAGAGTGAGGTTGGTAGGGAAGACATTACACAGTGCTGAGCAGAAATGATTCCACTCAAACATTGCAGCATGCACAGGGCTAGGCATTCATCTCATAAAACACTCAGCAAAGCACCACCATAACTCACAGGGCTCGTGGATTGGAGCAGCAGGAAGGAAAGGCTTTGCACCAAGAAAGGGCTGAGGAACATCACTCAGAAATTCCTATAGAAATGGCTCTCTGGAAAGGAGTTGATAATAATATGGCTTTGAGCATTTCTGAAGGAGCTTAACTGGCCTTTTTATCCAGATTCCATTCCCAGTGGATGATTTTCCATTGAAAAACTTGTTTTATTCTTCTTTTTTTCCCTCTCTCCCCAGCAACGAGTGAAAAATGAGACTGGATGACTTTGTACCCTTAAAATATATATATATATGTGTGTGTGTGTATGTACAGATATATATTATCCAGATTATCTTTGGGGAGATTTCAAGAAAGAAACCAATCCCTCTGCAGCAGTGGAATTTCAAAGGCTGCTAATTTTACTGTGGTGCTTTAAAAGGAAGAGACAATTTAAGTCCTCTGATGTTGTTTGGCCCTTGCTTCATCTCAGGTGCTCCTGAAAGACACTGGATTAAAAAAAAAATATTAATAAATAAATAAAAATAAAAGGAATAATCCTCTTCCCTTCTAGACAGGCAAATCAGGCTCTCTGCAGCAACATCATTTTAGATTACAAGCATTAAAGGCAAGGAGGAAGCTCACATTTCTCTGTTTAGCTGTTGCTGGGAAGGGCTCTCTCTAGGGATGTCTCAGCCACTGCCAAGCTTGCAGCCTGTTCCTCTACCTTCTGTCTTCTGAGCCTCACTTTACACTTATAGGAGTGAACTGGTTATAAAATACTACAGGAAGGAGGATTTCTCAGCAGGGCAAAATAAACAAACCCTTCTCCTTCGGATCTGGAAGCTTTCAAGGGAATTAAGAGTGCCAAGGGGAGATCTGCAGGTTTATGTCCTCTGCTTACAGAACAGGTCAGGTAAGGACAAGGTCAGTTCCCTGCCCCTCTGTCCAGCCTGGGTTCAGGCAGTGCTTCTGCTGAGATGAGCAGGAGCTCAGCCTTCACCCCAGCCATGCTCTG
>NC_072046.1:2461104-2478604 GCF_027791375.1 Indicator indicator
TTGATTCAGAGGATCCTCACCCCCAAATCTGGGTGAGAAGAGGTGAACCTTCCTGTAGCTGCTTTTTGTGTTTCCTTTTAGAAGCTTGACAGGGCAGACCAGATGGCTTCAGCCCCCCAGAGAGGACATACAAGTGTCTGATGCTTGCATGTAAGAGTCAAGAGGCACACTGGTGCCTAAGCTAACAGCACAACCAAAGAAAACCTTGGGCTTGAGTGGGTTCTCCAAACTGTGCCATTTGAGGTGGAGATGTCTGCATGAGGCTGGAAGTTGTGACATAAGCCCTAGGAGGGACCTTTGGAAGTCAGGATTGATACAAACCATTCCCAGTGGCTTGATGCTGAGGTTCAGCCATTCAGCCAAGAGCCTGGCTCACATCTACAGAACACTGATAGAACAAGAGCAAATGGCCTCAAGTTGTGCTAGGAGAGGTTTAGGTTGGAGATTGGGAAAAAAATTCTTTGCTGCAAGAGTGGTCAGGGATTGGAACAGGCTGCACAGGCAGGTGGTGGAGTCTCCATCCATGGAGGTGTTTAGGAAACCTGTGGCCATGGCACCTGGGGCCATGGTTTAATGGCCATGGTGGGGTTGGCTTGCTGGTTGGACTGGATGATCTTGGAGAGCTTTTCCAACCCAAACAATTCCCTGATTCCATGACTCTGTACATTGCATACATTTGCATGCAGTGTTTTAACCTTGAACTACAGCACACCTCTTGTATTTTGTGCTTCTTCAGGGCCTGATGGCACAGAGTTGTGCTCAGTGCCAGGGACATGTAGGTGGTGCTGCAATACCAGTGATAAAGGATCACCAGCAGCCTTGACTGCCTTCCCTGGAGCCAGCAGGCTGCTGCTCACTAGCCAGGAGTTTGCCTTCAGTGTCATGGTTCCTGGCTGTTGTCAGTGTGGTCCTGATCACCTAGGCTGGAAAATCAGTTTCCATCATGATCAGCAAAAATGACTTCAGGCCATTTTGCATTCACTGAGGTGAAACTGTGACACATCAGGCAGGTCTCAGCACAACTTGGCTTAAATGAGCACCTGAAGAGGATGCAAAATAGCCCCTGGTGAGAGTCCTCTCATCCTGACCACAGAATCACAGAATGGTAGGGGTTGGAAAGGACCTTTGCTAATCACTGAGTTCACATCTCCTAATTACACAAGTATGCCTAGATCAGGTTGCACAGGAACATGTCCAGGCAGGTTTTGACAGTCTCCAGAGAAGAGTCTCCAGTCTCTCTGGAGTCCAGACAGTCTCCCCAACCTCTGTGAGCAGCCTGCTTCAGAGCTCCAGCACCTTCAAAGTAAATATTTTTTTTTCCTTAAGTTCAAATGAAACCTCCTGAGTTCTAGTTTGTAACCACTGCCCCTTGTCCAGTCACTGGGGACCTCTGAGCAAAGCCCAGTCCCATCCTCAGGACCTCCACACTTTAGATACTTGTATGCAATGAGCAGATCCCCTCTGGGGCTGTTCTTCTCCAGGCTCAATAGCCCCAAGGCTCTCATTCTTTCCTCAGAAGAGAGATGATCCAGCAGCCCCAGGGGTTCTCAAACCTTCCTCCTCACAGAGATGCTCCAGGCCCCTCAGCATCCTTGTGGCCTTCTGCTGGACTCTCTCCAGCACTTCCCAGTCCCTCCTATCAGAGAATCACAGCATTAACCAGGTTGGAAAAGACCTTTGAGGTCATCAAGTCCAAACTATCACCCAGCACCATCTAAACAACTAACCTATGGCACTGAGTGCCTCAGCCAGGCTGATTTTGAACACTTCCAGGGATGGTGACTCCACCACCTCCCTGGGCAGCACATTCCAAAGGCCAATCACTCTGTCTGGGAAGAATTTCTTCCTCACACCCAGCCCAAACCTCCCCTGGTGCAGCTTGAGACTGTGTCCTCTCCTTCTGTCACTGCTTGCCTGGGAGAAGAGCCCAACCCCCACCTGGCTACACCTCCCTTCAGGTAGTTGTAGAGAGCAATGAGGTCTCTCCTGAGCCTCCTCTTCTCCAGGCTGAACACCCCCAGCTCCCTCAGCCTCTCCTCACAGGGCTGTGCTCCAGACCCCTCCCCAGCCTTGTTGCCCTTCTCTGGACACCTTCCAGCACCTCAACATCTTTCTTAATCTGAGGGGCCCAGAACTGGACTATGTGGCACTCAATGCTAGACCCCCACCTCTGCTACAGAACTCATCTTTGCTGGGCAGCTGAGGAGGTGAGGAGCTGCATTCTGGCCCTAGCCAAGGCAAAGTTCTTGCCCTACCCCTTTTGGGCATCCATCTCCTTATGAAGAGAGAGAGATTCGTGATGGAAGGAGAAGAGATCCTTCTGATGTGGATGCTGTGGGAGTTTTGCAGAGGTCACTGTGGGGCACCAAGGTGGGAGGCAGAGGAGGCTGAGTTAGTGCAGAGCAGGGGAGAGGGCAGTGAAGGACATATCCCTGCCTGCTTGCCAGGTTGATTTCTATCCCAGCTTTCTGGTAAATCAATCCCTTGTGGAAAGAACTCACTAAGAATTTGTGGATATTTGTGTCTTTGTCTTTTTCTTGCCCCTCACCTGTTCTTTCCACATCAAACTTTTGCTCTGATGAGGATTGAGAGCTTTATTTTTTTTTTTTGTTGTTGTTGTTGCCTTTCTTGGTTTTGTGGTTTTGGAGGTTTTGGGGTTTTTTTTATGTCTGTCTGTTATGGTTTATTCCCTGAAAATATTGATTCCTCATCAAAAATTCAACAGCTTTTTGGCCCCCAGACACAACTTCTCAGCCACGGAAGGGCTTTTTGTTTTCCAGAAGAAACCTTTCTGGGGTGCAGCTCACATTTTATGAACCTTCTTTGCAGCAAACTCCCACTTGCACAGAAACCCACAACGATTTTGATGGACCATCTTCATTGGGAGCATCAAGCTGGCAGTGCCTAACCTCCTCCTTTGGCTACTTTGCTTTGCTCTGGGATCACTGGGATGCAGCATTTTTCTTGCATGGCATTCTTAAATGAAGGCATGGTGGAAGCACATTTCTAGCAGACACATCCTTTCTTATCTTTGCCAGACACTGAAGTATTAATCTTCTTCTCTGTCTCTTCAAAAGCTTTCAGTGGCGTTGTGTTCAGAACAGCTGTTACTCCTAGCTTGCTCCTCTGGTGTCTCCAGGAATGGAATGGAAAACCAACTGCACTGGCAGCCCAGAAGGCCAGTGGCAGCCTGGGCTGCACCAAAAGCAGCATGGCCAGAGAGGGAGAGAGGGGATCCTGCCCTTCTGCTCTGCTCTGCTTGCTGAGACCTCACCTGCAGGGCTGTGTCCAGCTGAGGAGTCCTCCACACAAGAAGGACATCAACCTGGTGGAAAGGGTACAGAGCAGGGCCAGAAAAATGATCAGAGGTCTGGAGCACCTCTGCCCTGAAGACAAGGTTGTGAGTTGGGGTTGTTCAGCCAGGAGAAAAGGCTCCAGGGAGACCTTAGAGCTGCCTTCCAGTACCTGGAGGGAGCTTTTGGGTCACTTTTGAAGGACAAGGGTCAATGGTTTGAAACTGGAGAAAGTGAGATTTAGGCTGGGCATCAGAAGGATGTTCTGCACAACGAGGGTGGTGAAATACTGGAACAGGTTGCCCCAGGGATGTGCTGGAGGCCCTGTCCCTGGAGACATTCAATGTCAGGCTTGATGTAGCCCTGAGCAATCTGATCTAGTTGGGGATGTCCCCACTGACTGCGGGGGGGGTGGACAAGAGGACCTCTGGAGGTCCCTTCCAACCTGGTGCATTCTGTGCTTCTGTGGTTCTCTGATAAAGCCTCTGTGAAGTGGGGAAAGGAAACTAAAGCCAGAGGTAGCCATGAGCCACCTCCAGACCTCCCTGACCTGCCCTGGCACCTTCCCTGGGAGGGTGACACTGTCATCATTTAGGAAGCCACCAGCCCTGGTGTTACCCATGACATCTGGTTAGGCTTAGAAGTTAAACAGCAGAGAGAGGATTCTCCTTTCAGCAGGGGACTAAAGGTTGTCAGGAAAAGCAGAAAGAATTCCATGACCATGGCCACCTCTCAGAAACCCTCTGGCAGGGAGGAGGAGGCTGCAGCTCTGCTCCCTCTTGCAGCCAATGGCACACAGACAGGGTGCAGCTCATTCTCCATACAGCATCTCTTGAGGCTGCTGTTCCCACACAGCCTTTGAAGTGGGATTAGAAAGTTTATCTTGTTTCCTCTTTTCTCCTCTGTTCAGGCATTTTTGCCCTTGAAGCCACATTAGGAGGAAGTCAGAGGCAGAGGGAGGAAACCTCCTGTCTGCTTGGCATGAGGATGCTTCATGGTGGCACAGCATCAGTCCCATTGTCCAAGGCAAGACTGAAAAGAGAGTTTTTGGTCTAAGAAAGGATTTTAGCTGTCCCCAGGAGCCTGCCTTTGAAAAGGCAGTGACAAACCAACACAGCCTGAAGGTGAACTTCAACCTCCAGTCACAATTCCCTTCTCCTGAGAAGTTTTTTCTCTGCCTGGAGTAACAAAGTGACAGCTTCAGGGCACTGAGCACACCTACACTTCTCCTGGGCTGCCTGCTGTCAGCCTTGAGTGAGCAACAAATAAAAGGCTTCCCAAAAATCCCTCTGCTTCCACTGGACTAGGAAGCTTGGCTCTGTGAGGCCCAAGTCTTGAGCATCTCCTATGAGAACAGACTGAGGTAGTTGGGGCTGTTCAGTCTGGAGAAGAGAAGGCTCCAAGGAGACCTTCTTGTGGCCTTCCAGTGTCTGAAGGGGGCTCCAAGAAAGAGGGACTTTTGAGGGTGTCAGAGAGTGATAGGACTGGGGGGAATGGAGCAAAACTAGAAGTGGGGAGATTCAGGTTGGATGTTAGAAAGAAATTCTTCCCCATGAGGGTGGTGAGAGACTGGCAGAGGTTGCCCAGGGAGGTGGTGGAAGCCTCATCCCTGGAGGTTTTTGCAGCCAGGTTGGATGTGGCTGTGAGCAACCTGCTGTGGTGTGAGGTGTCCCTGCCCATGGCAGGGGGGTTGGGACTGGCTGATCTCTAAGGTCTCTTCCAACCCTGACAATTCCATGAGTCTATGATAAGGACAGACCAAGAGGGAATGGCCTCAAGCTGCACCAGGGAAGGTTCAGGCTGGACAGTAGGAAAAAATTCTTCACTGAAAGAGTTGTCAGGCATTGGAACAGGCTGCCAGGAGGTGGTGGAGTCCCCATCCCTGGAGGGGAGTAACGCAGTGCAGATGTGGTGCTTGGGAATATGGTTTAGAGGTGGGCTTGGCAAAGTAGGATTGATGGTTGGACTCAAAGATCTTGAAGGTCTTTTCCAACCTAAATGATTCTATGATGGATGCTTAGATACACAGGATGGCCATTAGGTCCAAAAATGGTCTCAGTCAACATCTTTTAGGTGTTTTTTTTTTTTCTGAACTCCTGCTGGAAGAAGCACAGATTGTCTGGCTGCCCATGTCACAGCTGCAGACATGGGCAGAAGCCCAGCTGGGGACACCAGCAGCAGCATGTGGCAGTGGGGCTGCCTCCCACTGCCCAGCAGCACACTGCTGCTCTGCAGGCAGTTCAGCTGCCAGCCACTGATGCCCAGGCTGGCCCCAGTCCTTGTGCCAGGGCTCTGCAGGGTGCCTGCCAGGTCCTGTGTGGACAGGAGATGGACACAGCAGGGAGCAAGCTGTGCTGAGGCTGCTCCCAAGAACCCTCCTTAGAAGCAATATCAACACACCCTTGGCCTGCAGCAGCTGAGGGCCACTGTGAGCTCCACTCTTCAAAGTGCAAAGGATGCTGCTGTGTACTGAGGAGAGAAATATCACACCACAAAAGGGCATTTTCTGCCAGCTACTGCTTCTGCCTCCAGCTGCAGGGATGGCAATGATGGATGGCAATCATGCTGCTTCATCCACTGCTGAGAGATGCTGGGGTCCTGCAGGGATGAGGAAAGGATAGAGCCTTTGCTGAGCAGCTTGTGCTGCTTCTAGCTGTGTGCTGAAAGTGGGTTTTAGACCAGCTTCCAGGATTATCTCACAGAATCAGAGACTTAACCAGGATGGAAGAGACCTCCAAGATCATCAAGTCCAACCAATCACCCAACCCTAATTATCCAACCAGCCCATGGCACGAAGTGCCTCTTCCAGGCTTTTCTCAAACACCTCCAGGAACATCAACCCTACCACCTCCCTGGGCAGCCCATCCCAAAGAGCAACCTGTCTGGGAAGAACTTCTTGATAAGATCAAGCCTCAACTTCCCCCTACACAGCTTGAGGCTGTGTCCTCTCTTTCAGGGCTTGTCCAGCTGGATGTGGTGCTGAGGGATGTGGTTTAGCACCAGACTTGGTAGAGTTAAAGAATGGTTGGACTCAGTGTTGAGAAGTCTGAGAGGGGATCTGATCAATGTCTATCGATAGCTGAGGGGTGGGGGGCAAGTGGGGGCAAGCTCTTTTTGGTGGTGCACAGCAATAAGCCAAGGAAGAATGGATACAAACTCAAACATTGGAGATTTCAGCTCAACATGAGGAGAAACTTCTTTACAGTGAGGGTGACGGAGCCCTGGAGCAGGCTGCCCAGGGGGGTTGTGGATCTCCTTCTCTGCACACATTCAAAACCCACCTGGATGCCTTCCTGTGCAGACTGCCCTGGCTGAGCCTGCTTTGGCAGGAGGCTTGGACTGGATGATCTCTGGAGGACTCTCCCAACCTCTAATGTTCTGTGATCCTGTGAGAATGACGTTAAAGGTCTCTTCCATCTGAAAATGCTGCTGTGATTCTATTCTGTGAGAACTGCTAAGGGTCAGAAGGTCTGGATCTAACATCCTGCTCTGCTGTGGGTCTTCAGAGCATCTTTAAAGGCACTTAGGGCTTCTTCTTCCAACAAGAAGTCTGATACCTTTCCTAAGGTCCCCATAACGCTGTGCTCTTTGTCTGGGGTGAATGCACAGAGGCCAAAGATGAAAAGATACAGAAATAAACCCTTCAGAATCTCAACCTGATGTTATAGAATGGTTTCAGTTGGAAAAGACCTCTATGATCATCCAGTACAACTGTTCTGCTGCTCTTGCCACTGCCTTTAAATCCAGCCTGGAAGAGGGAGGATAAAGCCAAGGAGCTGTCCCACACCACAGCCTGGTCTCCAAGCTGGTGACACATGGGTTTGATGGGTGGGCCAGGAGATGGATGCAGAACTGGCTTGATGGCTGCACCCAGAGAGTGGCTGTCAATGGCTCCATGTCCCAGTGGAGGCCAGGGACAAGTGGAGTCCCTCAGGGCTCAGTCCTGGGACCAGGCTTGTTCAACATCTTTGTGGGTGCCATGGACAGAGGCATTGAGTGCACTCTCAGCAGGTTTGCTGATGACACCAAGCTGTGTGGTGCAGCAGACAGCTGGAGGGAAGGGATCCATCCAGAGGGACCTGGACAGGCTGCAGAGCTGGGCACAAGCCAACCTCAGGAGGTTCAACAAGACCAAGGGCAGGGTCCTGCAGCTGGGTCGAGGCAATCCCAAGCACAAGTACAGGCTGGGCAGGGTCTGGCTGGAGAGCAGCCCTGAGGAGAGGGACTTGGGGGTGCTGGGGGATGAGAAGCTCACCAGGAGCCAGCAGTGAGCACTTGCAGCCCAGAGAGCCAAGCAGAGCCTGGGCTGCATCAGGAGAAGTGTGGCCAGCAGGGCAAGGGAGGGGATTCTCCCCCTCTGCTCTGCTCTGCTGAGACCCCACCTGGGGTACTGCATCCAGTTCTGGAGCCTCTGTTCCAAGAGGGCTATGGACATGCTGGAAGGTGTCCAGAGAAGGGCCACCAGGATGAGCAGAGGGCTGGAGCTGCTCTGCTCTGAGGACAGACTGAGAGAGTTGGGGCTGTTCAGTCTGGAGAAGAGAAGGCTCTGAGGAGACCTTCTTGTGGCCTTCCAGGATCTGAAGGGAGCTCCAAGAAAGCTGGGGAGGGACTTTTTAGGCTATCAGGGAGTGACAGGACTGGGAGGAATGGAATAAAGCTGTAAGTGGGGAGATTCAGGCTGGAGGTGAGGAAGAAGTTCTTCCCCATGAGAGTGGTGAGAGCCTGGAATGGGTTGTGCAGGGAGGTGGTTGAGGCTCCATCCCTGGAGGTGTTTGCAGCCAGGCTGGATGAGGCTCTGGCCAGCCTGATGTGGTGTGAGGTGTCCCTGGGCATGGCAGGGGGGTTGGAACTGGCTGAGCCTTGTGGTCCCTTCCAACCCTGACTGATTCTATGATTCTACCTAGCCTGCTTCAGGAAAGTGACATTTTATGCCTGCAGCACTGGCAGGAGAGATGAGGCAGGGTCATTAGCAAGCCCCAGATTGTTTGATTGCCCTAACCAGCCTGTACAAAGGAAACAAACCAGGAGGAAATTGGCCCAGAGAGGCTCTGAGACTCTTCTAGTGATGCTCCTGGTTTTATTTTTTGTGTGTTGTGCTTAGTGGAAGGTTTAGAAGCAGCCAAGTGGGAACCATTGGCTTCAGCAGCAGGGCTGGCTCCAGCACCATCAGATACATGTGGCCATGGGATCAGATTGCATAACACTGAGCTGGAGCTAGTGGGGGATGGGGGGAGATGGAAGGAAAGCTAATCAGGTCCTTCCTCACTCTGTGATCATGGACCTGTGCTTCTGCTGGTACTGAAAGACCTCCTTTGGCAAAGCTCTCCCCACCCAGCAGCCTGCTGTGGGCTTTCACCTCTGCCCAGCCTGGGGTCCCAGCTGTTCCTTCCTGCTCTCTGCCCACCCCACTGCTCACCCCTGCTCTAGCTCTCCAGTTGCAATGCTGGCTGGGGTTTCCTACCCTAAACTGCAGCTTTCTGCTCTGTCAGACCAGTCTTGGGCATTCAAGTTAGGTGTCAGGAGGATAGGGCCAGAATTTGTCAGTGGTGCCCAGGGTCAGGTCAAGGGCTAAGGGGCACAGACTTGAACATAAGAAGTTCCATCTAAACATGAGGAGGAACTTCTTTAATTGAAGGGTGATGGAGCAGTGGACCAGGCTGCCCAGAGAGGTGGTGGAGTCTCCAGCTCTGGAGACATTCAAAAGCCACCTCTGGACATGTTCTTGTGTGGCCTGCCCTAGGTGACCATGCCTTGCCAGGGGGGTTGGACTCGATCTCCAGAGGTCCTTTCCAACCTCTACCATTCTCTGATTCTATGATCCTCTGAAGGAAATTCCTCTGCAATACCAATTTGCCTTGTTCTGGGCTCCATCCCTGCTCTGTCTTTCATCTCCCAAGGGAGGTTCTTGCAGTGACCTCTAAGATAAGGTCCAGGTGGACGTTCTTGACAGTGAAGCTTTCAGGTTACCATGCCCCATTTTAAGCAGTGGATGTGTTTCAGTTTCACTCTTGTGCCTAAGCTGGCATTGCACTAGGACAAGAATCTAGCAAAGTGGGATATTCATGGAATCATAGAATGGTCTGGGTTGGAAGGGACCTCCAAAGGTCATCCAGGGAAACCCCCTCTGCAGTCAGCAGGGACATCCCCAGCTACTTCAGGCTACCCAGAGCCCTCTCAAACCTGAAACCTACCTCCCTGGGCAACCCATTCCAGTGTTCCACCACCCTCATGGTGTAGAGCTTGTTCCTGACATCCAGTCTAAATCTACTCTGCTCTACTTTGAAGCCATTGCTCCTCCTCCTGTCACTGCAGACCTTTGCAAAGAGTCTCTCTCCATCCTTCTTGTAACCTCCTTCAGGCTGCTCTAAGGTTTCCCCAGAGCCTTCTCCAGGCTGAACACCCACAGGCCCCTCAGCCTGTCCTTGTAGCAGAGGTTCTCCAGCCCTCTGATCTTTTCCAAGGCCCTCTTCTGGACTCTCTCCATCAGGTCCATGTCCTTCCTGTCCTGAGGGCTCCAGACCCGGACTCAATAATTCTGGGACATTGCTGTGGCTTTCAGAAGAAGCTGACACAGAAGAGCTGCACAAAACAAATGCCTCTCTCTCTTCATAGACTGTTAGAGATAAAATGGTCCAGAGCCAGCCTAACTCCAGCCCAGCCCTTGCCTAGATGTTTTCTGGGTGGCTCAGGCCAGTGTAACTAATCTCAGTTGATGGTTTTCAGACAACAGGAATCAAACTCAAGCGAACCAAAACAAGATTCTTCAGCCGGGATGGATCATTGGGAACCATCAGATGGGAAAAGTGAATTTTAACTTGGACAGTGCCAGCATCTAGAGGTGGTTTAGTGTTGAGGCAAGAACAGTTGAGGGGTTTATTTTGCTGATCTCCAAGGAGGACAATTATCCTTTTGCAAAGGGATTGAGTTTAATCACATCTAGCAGACCTGCTGGGCATAATGTGTCCCCACATCCCATTACATTTTCAATTTCCATCTATTACCTTTCCCTGGGAAACTTCCCTGCACTCCTGCCCATTGAATTAAATGGCTTTTATGAAAACAGAGCAGGACATCTCAGTGATCTGGATGTTTGATTTCACCCTGGGAGGCAATTAGTGCTAATAAGTCCTGTAGCCACTGCTTGCCTCTGACTTGTCTCAAAAGTAGAGCATATCAAATGCCTCAGGTGGAGAATTGTAACCAAAGTTTCACAGCCCAAGTCCATTTCCACCAAGCCTGCCAGTACTGAAGAACAGAAGAGCTGTGGCAGAGCCAAATTCTGTGCCTTTCAGACCATCCAACTTCTCTGCAGCTACTTCCAAGGGAAGAAGGAGCATTCAGAAATCAATGCTGCTTTACCCTGTGCCTTGCAACACAAACAGATGCCATCCAAAACATACTTGGGAGCTAATGATGTTAGTGAGATAAATAATCAAAGCAGAAGGAAACAGGCAGGCATTTAGAGGCTCAACAAAAGCAGAGGAAACACATTATAGACCAGACCTGAAAGGAGATGAAGGCTTGATCCCCATAATCTCTATTGATCAAAGCATTTCCAATATGCTCATCACTAGCAGAGAAAGGAGATGGGGAGAGTGTCATTAATCTCACTGTGCTCTGCCTAAGGGCTCAGGCAGTCTGCTCTTGCACTGCCTCAGCACAGGGATCATGGGCAGAAGGACAAAGCCCAGTCCAGATGTGTGTTTTACAGGCTCTTTGGCTTTAGGCAGTTGGACTTCACAGCTGAGTCCTTCCAACCCTGCACCTTGGCAGGGGAAAAAATAAAAAGAAAGGTACAATAAGCCTGGGAAAAAAACATTGAAGAAAAGAGCTGTCCAAGAAAAGTCAGTCCAGAAGGTCTAGAGAGGTTCTTCTCCCCCTCTGCTCTGCTCTGCTGGGAACACACCTGCAATAGTGTCCAGCTTTGGGGTCCCAAATTCAACAGGGACAGAGATCTGCTGGAGAGAGTCCAATGTGGATCTGTGAGGATGATGAAGGACTGGAACACATCTGCTGTGAAGAAAGACTGAGAGCCCTGGGGCTGGTTAGTTTGGAGAAGAGAAGGCTGAGAGGACATCTGATCAATGCCTGTAAATATCTGAGGGGTGGGTGTCAGGATGGAGGTGCCAGGCTCTTGGTGGTGCCCAGTGATAGGAGAAGGAACAATGGGCACAAGCTGGAACTCAGGAGGTTCCATCTCAACATGAGGAGAAACTTCTTTGGTGTGAGGGTGTGGGAGCCCTGGAGCAGGCTGCCCAGAGAGGTTGTGGAGTTTCATTCTCTGGAGACTTTCAAGATCCTGCTGGATGTGTTCCTGTGCAGCCTGCTCTAGGGGATCCTGCTCTGGCAGAGGGGTTGCACTGGCTGATCTCTGGAGGTCCCTTCCAACCCCTACCATCCTGTGATTCTGTGAAAAAAATACATAAAAAAGACCAGAATGTGCACAGGAGGTGCAAGGGAGGCTCTTGCCTTGAAAACTGAGGGTGAAGGAGAGGGCTGGTGGTGAGCAGAGTGAGGGAAGCAAAATGGAGCAGCTGGAGCTGGACCAAGTGCTTAAAACCAGAGCCTCACACACAGCACATTGCTTGCTGTGCTGAAGCTGCTTACTCTGGAATGGCCCTGACCATGGGGCAGAGGGATCTGGAATGAGGGAATCCATCAGTGACATTGATGAGGGAACAGAGTATCTGCTCAGCAAGTTTGCTGAGGACACCAAGCTGGGAGGCTTGGCTGATACAGCTGAAGGCTGTGTGGCCATCCAGAGTGACCTGGACAGACTGAGAGCTGGGCACAGAGGAACCAAAGGAGGTTCAACAAGGACAAGTGCAGAGTCCTGCAGCTGGGGAGGAAGAATAAACTGCAGCAGGACAGGTTGGGAGGAGATCTGCTGGAGAGCAGCCCCAAGGAGAGGGACCTGGGAGTGCTGGTGGATAACAAGTTCTGCATGGGACAGCAATGTGCCCTGGGGGCCAAGAAGACCAATGGGGTCCTGGGGGCATACAGGAGTGTGGCCAGCAGAGCCAGGGAGGTTCTCCTCCCCCTCTGCTCTGCCCTGATGAGACCTCATCTTGAGTACTGTGTTCAGTTTTGGGCTCCCCAGTTCAGAAGGGACAGGGACCTGCTGGAGAGGGTCCTGCAGAGGCTATGAGGATGATTAGGGACTGGAGCACTGCCTGGGGAGGAGAGGCTGAGGGACCTGGGGCTGTTCAGTCTGGAAAAGAGAAGACTCAGAGGGGATTTAATAAATGTTTACAAATACCTGAGGGCTGGGGGCCAGGAGGGAGGGGACAGGGACAGGCTCTGCTCACTTGCTCCCTGGGATAGGACAAGGAGCAATGGATGTAAGCTGCAGCACAGGAGGTTCCACCTCAACATGAGGAGGAACTTCTGCACTGTAAGGGTCACAGAGCACTGGAGCAGGCTGCCCAGAGAGGTTGTGGAGTCTCCTTCTCTGGAGATGTTCAAGTCCATCTGGATGTGTTCCTGTGTGACCTGAGCTGGATTCTATGGTCCTGCTCTGGCAGGGGGGTTGGACTCAGTGATCTCCTTGGGTCCCTTCCAACCCCTGACATCCTCTGATCCTGTGATCTCTACCAGCTTCAAACCAGCCAAGGTTTTACTTCCAGGAGGCAGCTCAGGAGGAGAGGCTCTGCTCAGAAGCAGCCCTGTCCACTGCTCTGTGTTTAACAGCTGAAAGTATTCCCACAGTTTTCATTACTGAGGACATCTGTTCCAGAGGTGTATTCATCACCTGCAGTCTTCCTAATGTGTGTCGCTTCTAACCGCAATAGCGCGCCCGGGACGGCAGCAATAAAGCTTCATTCTCATGCAAATGTGAGGAGGGAGGAGAACAGCGATCTGGAGGCAGAAATACAGCAAGAATAGGGGAATGTTTATCAGGGCAATATTGCCCAAAGCTCTCTGTAGGGTCTTGATTGGTATTGAGAGTGAGGGAAGGGAAGAAACGAAAGGCAGCAAGTGGATGTGGTCTGTATTTTAGACCCAGTTAAACAGATGCAGGGGGTGAAACACAGAGCTGTAGAATGCTGTGTCCAGAGGAGCTGCTTCACCATTCCAGATCAGGTTTGATAGGGTAGAAAATAGCAGCAGGGAATGTGCACGTGGAGCAGGACTAAAGGCATGTTCTGAAGGCTGGGGTTGAGTGTTTGTGAATCCCAGAATCCCAGAATCAGCCAGCTCGGAAAAGACCTTTGAGATCATCAAGTCCAACCTATCACCCAACACCATCTAATCACCTAACCCATGGCACCAAGTGCCTCAGCCAGTCTCATTTTAAACATTTCCAGGGATGGTGACTCCACCACCTCCCCAGGCAGCACATCCCAAATGCCAGTCTCTCTTTCTGGGAAGAATTTCTTCCTAACATCCAGCCCAAATTTCCCCTGGTGCAGCTTGAGACTGTGTCCCCTCTTCCTGTCACTGCTTGCCTGGGAGAAGAGACCAACCCCCACCTGGCTACAGCCTTCCTTCAGGTAGTTGAAGAGATCATAAGGTCTCCCCTGAGCCTTCTCTTCCTTTAGGCAGCATGCCTTGAGATTAATTTTTCCTGTGCTCTATAATCCTCCAAGATTTCTGCTGTGGAAGGATTAGAAATGAGTTCAGCATTGCAGTTCCCACAAGGGACGTGGAAAGGTGATAGAGCAGTTGGACTTCTCCACTTTCCATGGAACAGCAGCACTGAAATGGGCAGCTAGAGATACCAGAGGGAGTGGAGCTGCCTCTTCTCCTTGCCTACAAACTCTACCTGCTCTCCTTCCTCTCAGGAAAAGTTTCTTGTCCCCTGTGAAGTCTTTTCAGTGTCTTGCAAATCACTTCAGAAAGCAATTTGTAGGCTGAGCTATTCTGATGTTGCAGATAAATATTAAAGACAGCACAGATGGAATTTCCATGTGACTTCATGCAAGTCATCTCCCTCCTTCCCTTCCTGAAGAGCTTAAGTGAATTCTCCTGGAAGCAGGAGAAAGCAAAGGAATTATAACAAATCAAGAGCCTTGGAGAGAGCCTGCAGCTGCCTGCTGCTCCAGTTAGCAGCCTAAAGTGTGTGGGATGTGTGAGTTCTTGTGTTTGACTTTGACTTCAGACTGCTGGAGCAGGTCCAGAGGAGGCCACAAAGATGATCAGAGGGCTGGAGAACCTCCCCTGTGGGGACAGGCTGAGAGAGTTGGGGCTGTTCAGCCTGGGGAAGAGAAGGCTTCAGGCAGAACTCAGAGTAGCCTTCCAGCATCTGAAGGGTCTCCAGGAGAGTTGGGGAGGGACTTTGGACAAGGGCTGGGAGTGACAGGACAAGGGACAATGGCTTTGAGCTGGAAGAGGGGAGACTGAGACTGGAGATGAGGAAGAAATTTTTGAGTGAGGGTGGGGAGACACTGGCACAGGTTGCCCAGGGAGGTTGTGGCTGTCCCCTCCCTGGAGGTGTTCAAGGCCAGGCTGGATGAGGCTTTGAGCAACCCGGGCTGGAGGGAGGTGTCCCTGCCCATGGCAGGGGGTTGGAACTGGTTGATCATTGAGATCCCTTCCAACCCAACCCCTTCTGTGAATCTATGAATTGATGACTTTGCACACACCAGTGCACTCCCACCCAGGGCAGCAGTAATTGGGCTGCTCTTGACCAAGCCTCAGGCAGTGCTGCCTTCCCTCACCAAGGCTTGCTAGAAGCAGAGGTATGCAGGGAGCCACCCAAGTCCAGTGCTTAATGATGAAGACACCAGAAATGGTGAAGGAGGGAAGAGGCCTTCAAGCAATACCTCAGATGCCCAGGGCAGGACTCATGCCTTCAACCTCAGATCTTTGTAGACATCTGCATTCCAGTTTGATGTAAGGATTTGGCCTTAGGACATGAAAAAATTTGCCATACATGCAGCTTCCTTTCCTCTCCTCTCCTAAATATCTATTTCTGTGCACTCACAGCCCCCCACCAGCTTGTCTTGCCCTGAGGTAGCTCCTGACACAAGCTCCCAGCCCTGCTGCTGAGCACTCCAACAGCCACCTCCCAGCTTCTTTGTTCAGCTGGAGGTTTTGCTCCCAGTATTTCTACAAAATCAGCTCATGCATGCTCAGAACTTATTTATTTAGTGCCTTCTGCTCTGTGTGTCAGCAAAGTGAGTTTTTTGAAGGCTCTATAGATTTTTCTCTTGTGCTCTGGTTTGTGGTTTGGTGTGGTTTTTTTTTTCCATCAGTCCTGAACTTGAGGGCTTTGGGGAGGGAGGGAGTGCCTGTTTCCTTGGATTTTTTAAAGATAACTTGCTGGAGAGCTTTGTGTGTTAATAAATTTGTACTGAGAGGCAGGCAGCCCCATAGGTGCTCAACTCTAGCTCAGTGAAATCATAGAATCATGGAATTGTTAGGGTTGGAAGGGACCTCAAGGCTCAGCCAGTTCCAACCCCCTTGCCATGGGCAGGGACACCTCACACCACAGCAGGTTGCTCACAGCCACATCCAACCTGGCTGCAAAACCCTCCAGGGATGAGGCTTCCACCACCTCCCTGGGCAACCTCTGCCAGTCTCTCACCACCCTCATGGGGAAGATTTTCTTCCTGACATCCATTCTCAATCTATCCACTTATAATTTTCCTCCATTCCCCCCAGTCCTGTCACTCCCTGACAGCCTTAAAAGTCCCTCCCCAGCTTTCTTGGAGCCCCCTTCAGATCCTGGAAGGCCACAAGAAAGTCTCCTGGGAACCTTCTCTTCCCCAGACTACACAACCCCAACTCTCTCAGTCTGTCTCCATAGCAGAGCAGCTCCAACCCTCTACTCATCCTTGTGGCCCTTCTCTGGACACATAAAGGCAGCATTAGAAAGACAAGAGGCAGAGTGGCTGTGGAAAGAAGATGGAGATCCCTGTCCTCTTCCAGCCCTTCTTTTTGCTGCAGACTGTCAGCAGATCTGGCCTCATCTCAGGCTGTGTGGGGCTCTGAGCAACCTGCTCTAGCTGCAGCTGTCCCTGCTTGCTGTGGGGAGCTTGGAGTAGATGAGCTTTAAGAGTCCCTTCCAACTTAAAGCCTGCTAGGATTCTAGAGTTCTAGGATTCTAGGATTCTATGACTCAAATATTCTAGGATCCTAACATTCTAGGATTCTAAGATTCTAGGATTCTAACATTCTAGGATTCTACCATTCTAGTATCCTAGGATTCTAGGATTCTATGGCTCAGATTCTAGGATTCTAAGATTCTAGGATTTTAAGATTCTAGGAATATGGGATTCTAATATTCTAATATTCTAGGATTCTAGGATCCTAAGATTCTAGGATTCTATGATTCTAGGATTCTATGATTCTAGGATCTTAAGATTCTGGGATTCTAAGATTATGGAATTCTATGATTCTAGGATCCTAAGATGCTATGATTCTAGGATCCTAAGGTTCTAGGATTCTAAAATTCTAATATTCTGTGATTCTAGGATCTTAAGATTCTTGGATTCTAAGATTGTAGGATTCTATGATTCTAGGATCCTAAGGTTCTAAGATTCTAGGATTCTAATATTCTGTGATTCTAGGATTCTAAGATCCTAAAATTCTGTGATTCTAGGATTCTAAGATTCTAGGATCCTAAGATTCTAGGATTCTAAAATTCTAATATTCTATGATTCTAGGATTCTAGGATATTAAGATTCAGGGATTCTAAGATTGTAGGATTGTAGGATTCCAGGATTCTAGGATCCTAAGATTCTGTGATTCTATGATTCTAAGATTCTAGGATCCTAAGATTCTAGGATTCTAAAATTCTAATATTCTATGATTCTAAGATCTTAAGATTCTGGGATTCTAAGATTGTAGGATTCTATGATTCTAGGATCCTAAGATTCTATGATTCTATGATTCTAATATTCTAATATTCTCTGATTCTAGGATTCTAGGATCCTAAGACTCAACCACTGCCTTCTAAAGATGGTTATCAGTAACTCCTTTCTCCAAGCAGACTTTCCTGCAAGCTTCTTTTGGTGCTAGAGCTGTGCTGTGCAGCAGGATGAGTGCAGGCAGAGATGTCTGTGTGCTTGCCTGAGGCTCAGGGCAGAGCCAAGTGGCTTTAAACCACTGTGCCTCTTATTGCTGGGTCGTTGCAAACACATTTGAGAGCTGGGTACATAAATGCAAAGCCTAACCTAATTTGTGCTGGACTAAGGAAGAAGCAATTGACTCTCTTGTAACTGAGCTTGGGCTCTCTGTAATCAGGGAGGCAATGCTGCTCC